>NC_069504.1:39259543-39333519 GCF_027579735.1 Bombina bombina | reverse complement strand
GGAAAGTCAAATTTTTAAGGTAAGAAAAAAATGAATTATTCATATGCATTATCCCAAATATGAAACTGACTGTCTGAAATAAGGAATGTTGAACATCCTGAGTCAAGGCAAATAAATGTTTGAATACATATATTTAGAACTTTATATAAAAAGTGCCCAACCATAGCTTAGAGTGTCACAGAAAATAAGACTTACTTACCCCAGGACACTCATCTACATGTAGTAGAAAGCCAAACCAGTACTGAAACGAGAATCAGTAGAGGAAATGGTATATATAAGAGTATATCGTCGATCTGAAAAGGGAGGTAAGAGATGAATCTCTACGACCGATAACAGAGAACCTATGAAATAGACCCCGTAGAAGGAGATCACTGCATTCAAATAGGCAATACTCTCCTCACATCCCTCTGACATTCACTGCACGCTGAGAGGAAAACCGGGCTCCAACCTGCTGCGGAGCGCATATCAACGTAGAATCTAGCACAAACTTACTTCACCACCTCCATAGGAGGCAAAGTTTGTAAAACTGATTTGTGGGTGTGGTGAGGGGTGTATTTATAGGCATTTTGAGGTGTGGGAAACTTTGCCCCTCCTGGTAGGAATGTATATCCCATACGTCACTAGCTCATGGACTCTTGCTAATTACATGAAAGAAAACAGCCCGAAAGAAAACAGCCCCAAAGCATGATGCTGCCACCACCATGCTTCACTGTGGGTATGGTGTTCTTTTGGTGATGTGCAGTGTTTTTGCGCCAAACATATCTTTTGGAATTTTGGCCAAAAAGTTCAACCTTTGTTTCATCAGACCATAACACCTTTTCCCACATGCTTTTGGGAGACTTCAGATGTGTTTTTGCAAAATGTAGCCTGGCTTTGATGTTTTTCTTCGTAAGAAGCCAGTACTTGCCAGATATTCCTGCAGCTCATTTAATGTTGCTGTAGGCCTCTTGGTAGCCTCCCAGACCAGTTTTCGTCTTTTCATCAATTTTGGAGGGAAGTCCAGTTCTAGGTAATGTCACTGTTGTTGCATATTTTCTCCACTTGATGACTGTCTTCACCGTGTTCCATGGTATATCTAATGCCTTGGAAATTCTTTTGTACCCTTCTACTGACTGATACCTTTTAACAATGAGATCCCTCTGATGCTTTGGAAGCTCTCTGTGGACCATGGCTTTTGCAGTGGGATGCGACTAAGTAAATGTCAGGAAAGACCAACTAGAGCAGCTGAACTTTATTTAGGGTTAATCAGAGGCACTTTAAATGATGTCAGGTGCATGCTGACTCCTATTTAACATGATTTTGAATGTGATTGCTTAATTCTGAACACAGCTACATCCCCAGTTATAAGAGGATGTGCACACTTATGCAACCACATTTTAGTTTTTTTGTTTTCTTCCCTCCACCTAAAAAGATTTCAGTTTGTTTTTCAATTTAGTTGTACAGTTTATAGGTCACATTAAAGGTGGAAAAATTTCTGAAATGATTTATCTTTGTCTCTTTTTTTACATATATATACACACACACACGTACGTATATATACACACATTATATAAATATATATACAGTATATATAGAGATATATTAGACAAGCTATATTTATATAGATACCAAAATATTGAGTATTGCATTAAGCAATGTTACTTTGCTACCTTTGTTTTTTCACTACTAAGTCTAGTAAGGTGCAGAAAAGTAACTAGTGTGGCTGAAATCTAGTTGCTTGGAAATAGAACTTCAAAGCGTTTACTATAATCAAATGTCATATCTGCTACATAGGAGTTAACAGGATCCGAACACAATGTAATAGTGAAAAATGTAGAAACTCTTTATGCTAATGGTTGCTAAAAAGAAAGAGTACTTTCCCAGTTAATAGACAATAGCGAAGTAATACAAAAGTCTGAACCTCAGGATGTTTATCCAAGTTCCTAAGAAAAAGAGATAAGGCAGAAAACAGACGACAAACCCTTGACCAGGCCATCCTGAAAACTGAAGGATTCTAAAAATGTTAAAGGATACCAAAAAAAAAACTCTGGAAGAACACAATTTAAAGTATGTCTTCCAATCTTGAGATCTTGATATCAAACACCACACCATTAGAGATTTGAGATCTTGATATCAAACACCACACCATTAGAGATTTGAGATCTTGATATCAAACACCACACCATTATAGATTTGAGATCTTGATATCAAACACCACACCATTAGAGATTTGAGATCTTGATATCAAACACCACACCATTAGAGATTTGAGATCTTGATATCAAACACCACACCATTAGAGATTTGAGATCTTGATATCAAACACCACACCATTAGAGATTTGAGATCTTGATATCAAACACCACACCATTAGAGATTTGAGATCTTGATAGAAAAGAGAACGTTGAGACAACAGAGTCTGTCTCAGCGGAAAAGAACTATGGAAAGCAAAAGGGCATTTGCATTCTGGTTCTTTTCCCGGATTTAAATAAATGTACTTAAATCTGAATTAATGTGGCTATCTAGAAAACATTCTAAAATAAATCATCCTTTTCGAGAAGTCACCCCCTAAATGCCTAGGTATCAAAATCTCATTCCTGCCAAAGCTATGGTATGAGCAAAATTATAAGGAGAAGTTAAATACAGTATGTTTGATAGCTTAAAAAGATGGTCTAAATTGCCATTATCACTGCTAGGCAAAGTCAATATAGTTAAAATGATCTAATTTCCTAAAATTCTATACCTAATGCAAGTAATACCACACCCCTTACATAAATCTGACGATGTGCCTGTTAAATAAAAGTCTAATTGACTTTTTATGGCAAGTGTTAAAGGCGCAGTAAACCTACAAAATGTTATATAATTCTGCACATAGTGCAGAATTATATAACATTATCTTAGCACTAACTTTATTCAACATAATATTGCAGCTGATATTTTATTATAAAAGGAGGATTTCTCAGACCGCCACTCCTTGCTCTACTGAGCGGGTCTGTTTTTTTCACTGAGCGCATCTGGGCAGCTGTCTAGTCACAGCCCGGCCCGATTGCGCCATTACACTCAATGTTAGACCAGAGCAGGAGCGAGCTACATTGAGTGTAATGGCGCGATCGGGCCGGGCTGTGACTAGACAGCTGCCCAGATGTGCTCAGTGAAAAAAACAGACCCGCTCAGTAGAGCAAGGAGTGGCAGTCTGAGAAATCCTCCTTTTATAATAAAATATCATCTGCAATATTATGTTGAATAAAGTTGGCTCTAAGATAATGTAATATAATTCTGCACTATGTGCAGAATTATACAAAATTTTGTAGGTTTACTGCCCCTTTAAGCTTAGAAAAACTTCAAATGCCGAGGGATAAAGGGGGGAATGAATCTACCGAACTTTATAATATAACAAAGCAGCTTTAGCTAAATAAGTGATTGACTGCCTAACAGAAGGAAATTACTATACAAATATAGAAACTGAGCAAGGAATTGTCTTCCCCTTCCCACTGTCTGCTCTACCCCATATTCAATTCAGAAATGTGCCTATTTGTAAAAGAATGCCTGTTTTTAGAGAACCCATAAAAGCATGGCAAAACCTTTGCTCCTTATCTAATTTGAATTTCAGCATAGAGTACTATCCCATACAGGGAAATCTCCAGTTTATAGCTGGAATTACAACAAAACAGTTTAAAGAATGGGCCAGAATGGGACTTGTAAATTTTGCACAACTAATTAATAAGCGAGATAACAGATAAAACTTTTCAAGCCATTTATTTGCCTATTATCAATCAAGAAGATATATAAGATTACTAGAACAGCATGGCAATAACTAGGACTCTGAATTTATAGCTAGAATTTTCTCTCAATTTAGAAACAGAATCTTCTTGATCTCTCTCCTTTATAAATTTATAATGTATTAAAAAAGCGAGAAAATACTAGCAGATAATACAATAACCAAAAGTATCATAAGAGTAAAAAAGGCCTCTCTTGCAGCCTATTATATGGAAGCATAAATACAAATTATTCATATGGCTTATTTAACAGGCGAGGGAATGACAAAATTTGTTAGCACTAAAACGATTTATTGTAATAAATGTACTAGGGGAGCAAATATATTACATTGCTTCTGGTACTGTTATAAAATTAAAAAGATTCTGGCACAAAACCTTTAATTGGCTAAGCTCTACACTCCAGGAAATAATTGACATGGAACTGGAAAATATTTTCTCTATCATGGCTCTAAATTTAAAGAAATAAATATATTTTTTTAATCTAACAGTATTAACAGGAAGGAAACGGATTTTTGGACTATGGGAATCTCGGAAGGTCCCTACCTTAAATAATTTATTATTGGAACTCCATAGTCAGCTTGTAATAGAACAAGATACCTTATCTCTTTCAGATGATAATGGCCTTAAAATGTTTATCCAAAAATGGGAAGGATGTCCCAAGAAATTCAAAGCCAAATGTAGATAATGCATTAAAGTGACAGTTCACCCAAAAACTTTCTCCCCTTTAAATTATTCCCAATGATCCTTTTTACCTGCTAGAGTGTATTAAATTGGTTGCAAGTGGCTCCTTTACTCCTATTTCAGCATTTGAAATAGCTGATTTAGCTTGTGGTTTCCCAACCTATACTGAAAGTTTTGATACTGGCGTATACGCTATTGACAAGCCTAAGTAAACACAGCCAGCAGAAGAGATTACACCCTCAGTGGGGGGCATGATAGTTAAGTAATAAAATGATAATTTTCCATTGTTCTCTCTATGTATTGAGCTTTGGTGTTCCAGACAAATATAAGATAAGGAAGCAAGTCTGTGTACAAAAGTGATAACAGAACGAGATCTGATATTACCTGAAGCTCAACCCATTGTAATAGGCTGGGGTTTCAAAGCACAAAACCAGCTACTTCATATACACAAATAAACCCGAAAATGCAATTTCTCAAATATTTTATACTCTGCAGTTGGTATAACAAGTCATTTAAAATACATTTATGGAAAAACAATTTTACAGTGTACTGTCCCTTTAATCTTTAAAGGGGTCTCGAGTGAAGAGGGGGGGCTAAAAGAAAAACCAAAAACACTGAAGCAGCATCCAAAATACCAACTGCCTCTATGCATTGAGCTACCAATGGACGGAGCTTATTGTAGGACGAGAGACACACCCTCTGAATCTTAAAGGACCACTCAATGCAGTAGAATTGCAGAATTAGCAAATGACTAATAAAAAGACCATGATTTATCACCGACTCTTACATTTAAATAAAAACAGTCATTTTTTTTATGACAAGTTTTTTTCTCTCCCTTTTTTGGCCTCCTGTATCATGTGACAGTCATCAGCCAATCACAGATTAGTATACGTATTCCCTGTGAGCTTGTGCACATGCTCAGTAAAGTGGGGTAAGAACTTAAATGAAGCCAAAACAATTGTGAGTTTGTTTCTGAGTCTTTCATTGTTATGACCCTGTTGTATGTTGTTGCCTGCTTTTTTTTTTTTTTTTTTTTTTTTTTTTTAAAGAGATGTAGCAAGGTTAATCCTTTTTTTTTTTAAAACATTTTTATTGAGGAGTTGTACATTACAGTGCTTTAAGGCGCCACATTATGAAGAGAATACATATATAAGAGAATAAGTAGATAAAGATTATGGAAAACATTTTGGTGATTCTTGGCTGATTCTCCTCTTTTTAGTCCCATTTAGAGGTAATATGGACCACTCTTGGATCCGTACATTCAATATATAGAAAACATGTAGGGATAATTAAGAACGAACAAAACATCTATTAAACTATATAAAGGATAAACAAGCATTATAAGTGCCAACTGGACCATAAATTTATAGATTATTACGACTGTATTCTAATTTGTGTGTCCCTAAATTCAAAAACGGCATTGCTAAAGGATTGTGTGAGAGGGTGATCAGAATACATATCATTTTGCCAGTGTGGGAAAGGGGGTACATAGTACTATGTGTGGGTATTATTGAAAGGGTAGCAGTTTCTCTAGCGGTGAGGAGAGGTCTGCTTTAAATTTACTAAGGAAGGTCAGGCGATCATTGCGTTAAGACAGAGGACTGAATGGGAGGTGTCCCAGTGAAGTATGTGGGTAAGGGGGATGCTAGGGAGTGAGGGATGCCATTGGAAGCGTTTTCCCAGGAGATGTTATACTGTCAGCATTTTATGAAGAACGTCCAATATAAAATAAAACCATAAACATTACCATATGCATGATGATCAAATATGCTGCCCCGTCTGCAACCTCAGCTGCTAGACGCAAGGCAGGAAAAAACACAAGACAATGATATACCGTATCAAGCAATAATAACAAATAGAGGGATAGTTAGCAATGTTATGCAAAGCTCTGTGAGATTAGTGGGCTACGGGAGGATCTAAATTTACACAGTATTACAAGGACCTATAGAATATTAATGTTAAAGGGACAGTCTACGCCAAAATAAACTTTCATGATTCAGATAGAGCATGTAATTTTAAACAATTTTCCAATTTACTTTTATCACCAATTTTGCTTTGTTCTCTTGGTATTCTTAGTTGAAAGCTTAACCTAGGAGGTTCATATGCTAATTTCTTAGACCTTGAAGCCCACCTCTTCCAGATTGCATTTTAACAGTTTTTCACCACTAGAGGGTGTTAGTTCACATATTTCATATAGATAACACTGTGCTCGTGCACGTGAAGTTATCTGAGAGCAGGCACTGATTGGCTAGACTGCAAGTCTGTCAAAAGAACTGAAAAAAGGGGCAGTTTGCAGATGCTTAGATACAAGATAATCACAGAGGTTAAAAGTATATTATTATAACAGTGTTGGTTATGCAAAACTGGGAAATGGGTAATAAAGGGATTATCTATCTTTTAAAACAATAAAAATTCTGGTGTAGACTGTCCCTTTAAGGGCTAAACAATTAACTTCAAAGTAGCATTAGTCATTGGCAAAACTCCAGTATTAAATTGTCCTCTACTGAGCAGTCCGTAAAGAAAGACATAATATTTGAGCCAAGCAAGGGGTAGTAAAAACGGAGCTCCATAATAGAATACTACATGCCTGGTATGTCTTCTCCTGTCTAGCCCTCTCCGGTCTTAGGTATATGGCTTCCTCTTTGGCTGCAGAGGCAGCTTCTATCAAATGATTTTAAGAGGGATCGCTGTATTTTCCATGTGAGAGTTGAGTACTCTAGTGCAATCTGTCCCGCGGCTGATCCCAGGGGGAATAAACCGTAAGTGATGAGTTGGGGTGTAAGTGAACGGTGTGTCTGGCTGAGCTTTATTTGTGTATACCAGGGAGTCTCAATGTTGCCCTGTACCACCGGAGAGTAGGCTGTGCGGAATGTCTGTGCTGCGATGCTATTGTCAGCATCAGAACGGTTATCCCCTTCAGGGTTAGTCATGACCAGCTTACCGGCACAGGGAGGGACAGAAGCAATTTTGGCCAGAGGCCTAGGAATATATGCTGCCCCTGTAGTCACGTCCATTCCCTCCAGCACTACCGGCAAGCTGTGGCCAGTCCGGTTAGTTTCCATGCTGTGTGCGCTGCATTCGCTGTCGTGTGTAGCCTGGTGCAGGTCCCGCACCCTCGGTTGCATTAACAGATCCTTTGCAGGTGAGGTTTTCTCCTCCATTATTGTTCTTTTTCGGTCGCCATCTTTGGTTAGAGATATCGCAGAGGTCTGTGTTAAATCTCCTGCAGCAATTTGTTCCCTCAACGGCACTTTGCGTTCCACGCAGTCTAGTGGGGAGGATCGCTGGTATAGTCTGAGGAGAAGGTTATCTAATCTAGCAAAACGCTGATCCAACTCCTGCTCTAATCTGGTCTCCCATGCAGTCGCCATTTTGAGGTGATCTGATGTGCTGCGATTTGGTGATAGAGGTCTGTGCCGCTATTAGTTGTGAGTTGCTTGTATTGTCCAACGTTGCTGAAAAGGTCAGTAAGGCAACGGCCTGTTGCCAGCACTGGTGACCCGGTGATTCCGGGGGGGGGGTTCGCTACCTATGTGTAGGCCTCCGCCCTAGGTCTTAAACTTCCGAACTGTGGCTCTATTATCATACGAACAGCTGTCCAGGATTGTAATATAGCCGCCTCTTACTTGGTAGCTGCTAGCCATTCGGTTATGTGTGTAATATAGCTGTTATCGGCTCTAAAACCGGAGGATTAAAGAGATTTCAATTAGAGCCTGCAGAAGATGCGTCCTGTCAGGTACGCAGATCGGACACGCCCCCCTTGTTGCCTGCTTTTTATCTTCTCACCTACAGCCTCCTCTCATGGATAATTGGTCTAGTCTCAGGAACATTGGACAAATTAAAGCTTATTACATGTAACGTTACCCATACTGAGACTGGGTACTGATATTATTAGATAACAATGATGATGTGATTTTGACTCTCACAGTCTCCACCTTTCTTCCTCAATATCTTCCTTCTCCTTCCATCCCTCCCTATATCCTCCCCCCCTCTATCCTCTTCCCTTACCCTTTCCACAGGTCCCCACCTGAAACTCCTACATGCAGGGCCGCCACTAGAAATTTTGGGGCCCCTGACTTAACCATTGATCAGGCCCCCCCCCCCTCCTTTGACATGTGCAATTTTTGACCAAGTGACTAAAACGTATATGCACTTTATTCTTGTGTCTATTTAAACTTGGAAATGTTGTAAAGGTAGTAACATACACTGAAACACACACACACACTCACACATAAGGATTCACATATAGACACGCTAGCAGACACGCAAAGAAACTCAGACACAGACACCCAAACAGACACTTAGCACTTGTTTACATTGACCTGACAAGTAATGAGGTAAACTACAGTTTTGTAAAAAAAATATAATTTATGCTTACCTGATAAATTCATTTCTCCTGTAGTGTAGTCAGTCCACGGGTCATCCATTACTTATGGGATTATATCTCCTCCCTAACAGGAAGTGCAAGAGGATCACCCAAGCAGAGCTGCTATATAGCTCCTCCCCTCTACGTCATATCCAGTCATTCTCTTGCACCTAACTATAGATAGGACGTGTGAGAGGACTGTGGTGTGTTAAACTTAGTTTTTATTTCTTCAATCAAAAGTTTGTTATTTTAAACGGCACCGGAGTGTGTTGTTTCTTCTCAGGCAGCATTAGAAGAAGAATCTACCTGAGTTTGTCTATTATCTTTTTGTAAAGGAAGATGCCAACTAAATCATGACAACAGCATGCAGTGGCTGAATGGCAGGGCCCTGAACTGCCTAAACAATAATTTAAAGGTTAAATGGTAGATTGGTGACTTCCGGAAAGGTCTCATTAGTCTCAGTCTGTAGAAAGATGTGAATAATCAGTAGTAAGGTCAAAATGTCCTAAAAAGGAACAGACAATGGACACACACACAAACTCAAACTTGCACATACACCCAAGGAAACACCAACAGAGCCCGCCTCAGAAAACACACAAAGACATACACACACACACAGAGACACCCACAGAAAACACAGAAAGACATACATACACACCCTCACTGAGACATCCACAGAAAACACACAAAGACATGCACACCCCTTCACAGGAACAACCACAGAAAATACACACCCTCACAGAGACATCCACAGAAAACAGACATACATACACACACACACCCTCACAGACATCCACAGAAAACACAGACATACACACTCACCCTCACAGAGGCATCCAGAGAAAATACACAAAGACACACGCCCACCCTCACAGAGACACTCACAGAAAAAGCTCAAAGACATATGCACACACCCTCACAGACATCCACAAAAAATGCACAAATAGACACCTACCCTCACAGAGATACCAACAGAAAAAAATACATACACACTCAGAGACACAAACCAAAGTACAAAGGCATAAACACAGACACCCACAGAAACACTCACAGGAGGAAACATTGATGCACCTTGCATCCCCTAAATCAACAGTGTGTGACATGCATGATAAAAAAAATGCAGAAATTAAGAGATTAAAGAATCATATTTGTAAATGTGCAAACAAAAATAATTCTGTGAATTCAAAATTGTATATTAATGATCTGGGTAGATGGCTAGATGAAGAAAAGTACTTTTAAAAGGTTGACATATGTTTGTTTGATATTTTTCCCATTTTCCCCAACCAAGAGCACCACTTCAAATATAGTGTACAAATGTTCCCATCTGTCAGCTGTACTTGTGGATTTTGAAAATGCTGTACTCTATATGGTCTTGGTGGAACCATAAGCTGTGGTACTCATTCCATTAGATCTGGTTAAATGCAGGATTTAAGCTTGTTGGTATGCATTTCAAAATTAAGTCAGCTGTAGAGTAAACGGAACAGTTTTAAATTAACCTGTCTAATTTCCAACACTGAACAATCTTAGTCTGAGAGTATAACATGTTATGCAGATGTAAAAATCTTGGATAAAATGCCTCCTTGTATTTGGAAAGTCCTTGCATAAAGGGGCAGTAAACTGGAATGTAATATATATCATTTGTGTATTGAGGAGGAAACATTTCTGCATGGTTTTAAATATAGAATTTCTACAGCTCTGTCAAATAATCATAAATACACTGCTGCTAAAAAAGTGTTTTATGGACCCCTGGCCCCACCATACAACTACTACCACACTGAAGTTACAATCTTAAATTGCACAAAGAAATAAAAAAAACATTTGCTAAGTAATTCCTACCTCCTCTGCAAATGAAAGTGATCAGCCGTCTGACTCAGGCACACACTCTACAAACAAAGTGCCAAGTCTGTCTCACACTGTGCATAGTGGTTTAGTGCACACTCAGAAATCCTCTCAAATGCTAATACTTTACTCCTTGTAATAACATTGCCTATGCTCAATTAGCACTCTGCTGTAGTACCCACTGGTGGCTGCCAAAATGTAAAAAAAAAAAAAAAAAAAAAAAATTTTTTTTTTTTAAGTTCTTGCCTCATGGGGCCCCCCTAGCCCATGGGGCCCCTGACAGGAGTCACCCCTGTCACCCCCTGATGACGGCCCTGCCTACATGCTATAAGGTAATTGTCTCAGAGCAATATGCAACACCAGTTACTCCCCAAACAAGGTGTATAGTTTTAAAAATACACTTTATTTTGGATTAGTCTATTGTTTATGTTTACTTTATTTTAAAATGTTTACATATATTGTTTATGTGATGTCTCCTGCTCCATACTGGATAACGTTCAAATCTACCTTGATGTACAAAATTGAATTGTGCTTATTCTTTGTATTGTTATATATGCAGAAATATTTCAATGTCGATGGATAAGTCTCACTTTAAAATACTCTCCCATAACGTAAAAGGGCTCAACATCCCGCAAAAGAGAACAATAGCTTTTAAAGATTATAAAAGACTTAAATGCGATATAGTGATGCTACAGGAGACCCACTTTAAAAAGGGCCGGGAGCCCCGAGCTTCCTTTAAGAAATATAGGACAGCTTATTTCTCCTCCAATAACTCAAAACGCAATGGTGTATGTACATTGATTAATAAGAATTTTCCCTTCCAGGTGACTTCTATAGATAGGGACAAGCAGGGAAGGTATTTGATTATCTCTGGGTTATTGAATAGTAAGCCTATAACTTTAGCCAACATATATGCCCCTAGTCTAGAAGCCACTAAGTTATTTCACCAGCTCTGTAATAAACTCTTAGAATCCTCAAGAGGAAACCTGATCGTCAGAGGGGACCTCAATATTGCCCTAGATCCAATATTAGATTGTTCGGCAGGCAAATCAGCCATCCCCACTAAGACCCTGAAACTAATTAGGTCCAAGTTAACCACACTGACTATACACAATGTCTGGAGAATCCACCACCCATGTGAAAGGGATTTCACCTTTTACTCACATCCACACCAAAACTATTCCAGAATAGACTACATATTAACAGATGTGAATAATTTAGCGCATGCGAGTCACTCAGAGATACACCCCATAACATGGTCTGACCATGCCATGGTCAGCTGCACGTTTAGCCTCCCTATAGATGCCAGACAATCACGATCTTGGAGACTAGATGAATCCCTTCTAAAGGACCCATTGACACGGATTCACCTAACTAAGGCTATCGAAGATTACTTCGAGATAAATAATACCCCAGATATGTGCCAGCAACACATATGGAATGCCCATAAGTGCGTTCTTAGGGGCGAGATCATTGCTCTAAAGGCAGCCAGATCAAAACAACAACAATACTACTTAACTTCACTACTTACTGACTTAAGCAAACTCCAAGAAATACACAAATTATTTCCAAAAGACCGATCACTCTTGGATAGTCTAGAGCATAAGGGATTACAGCTTAACTGTTACTTAGGGAAAGAGGCTAAATGCAACGCTCTCTTTCTTAAAAAAAATTATTTTGAAGGCGCTAATAAACAAGGCAGACTCCTGGCCAGGCAGCTCAGAAGGAAAACTCTTAGCAGATATATCTTACACATCAAAGACGAGAAAGGGAATGACTGGCACTCTTCAAAAGATATAGAAGACTGCTTTAGGCAATACTATCATTCATTATATAATCTGTCCGCAGACACCCATCCTCCGGCACAGGCGGCCATCCAGGGTTATTTGACTCAGCTACACCTGCCCCAAATTAGCGACGAGCAGAGGACTTATTTAGACGCCCCCATATCGACTGAAGAGATTAAACTAGCCATAAAATCCTTAAAAACAGGTAAATCCCCAGGCCCGGAAAGATTTAGTAACACTTACTACACAACCTTCAGAGATATCCTGATCCCACACCACCTGTCATACTTCCAAAGTATAGAACAA
This sequence comes from Bombina bombina, assembly GCF_027579735.1. Lineage (NCBI taxonomy): Eukaryota > Metazoa > Chordata > Amphibia > Anura > Bombinatoridae > Bombina > Bombina bombina. The sequence continues at coordinate 39,320,785 of NC_069504.1, read as the reverse complement.
GACAAGCCCTTTCCCCCTACGGCCTTGCAAGCCAATGTCACACTAATCCCAAAGCCAAATAAATCTCCTTTATCTCTAATTATAGACCGATTTCCCTTCTGAATTCAGACAAAGATTTTCGCTAAAATTATCGCCAATAGACTCAATTTAATATTGCCCACCATTATAAATCGTGACCAGGTTGGCTTTGTACCATATCGAGAAGCTAGAGATAACACAGTGCGTAATTTGCACTTGCTATGGTATGCCAAGACAAATCTTATCCCCTCCATCTGGATTTCTACTGACGCTGAAAAGGCCTTCGACAGAGTTGGATGGCCTTTCCTAGAAGCAACACTGCGGGCCTTTGGATTTGGCGAGAAAATATTACATACAATCTTTGCGTTATATAACAACCCCAGTGCCAGAATTGCCCTCAATTGAGTCCTATCACCCCCCTTTCAGATTACAAACGGCACCAGGCAAGGTTGTCCCTTATCCCCCTTGCTTTTCACTTGTCTCATTGAAACTTTAGCTACCAAAATTCGATCCAATAACAATATCCAGGGTTTGAGGGTGGGGGGTGGGGATTACAAATTGTCACTTTTCGCAGACGATATTTTGTTTACTTTGTCGTCACCAGTGGAATCAATCCCTCATCTGCTTGAGGAATTGGAGACATTTCATAACCTCTCTAATTACAAAATTAATCAAAATAAATCCGAGATGCTAGGGGTGGCCATTGACTCCCATACGGAAGACTTGATCACTAAAATATGTCCATTTAAATGGAATAAGGAATCGTTAAAATATCTGGGGATTCACCTAACAGACAACCCTGATCTACTGCACAAGTTGAACTACTCAAACATAAAAACTGACTTAATGCGAGACCTCTCATCCTGGACCAGGAAACGCCTGTCCTGGTTGGGGAGAATAAACACAATTAAAATGAATATCTTCCCCAGACTGCTTTACATCATGCAGACCCTCCCTATCCAACTCCCTAGCACATACATACCACAGATGCAGCAGCTTTTTAGCTCGTTCATTTGGAATAGACGCCCCCCTAGGATAAATAAACTCACAATGTCCCGCCCCACGTCCCAAGGAGGCCTAGGAGTTCCGGACATTGATTCGTACCGTAGGTCTATATTCCTTCAAAGGATCCTCGACTGGAGGATCCATAGGGACCACAAACGATGGGTCTCTTTGGAAGAGGCACTCAGCCCTAGCCTTAATCTTCCTTCTGTGTGTTGGAACCCGGGTTTTCAGGTACTCTTCAAACAAATTAATAATCCAATTACCCAAGAAACACTGAGAATCTGGGAGTCATCCAATAGGACGAACCCATATATCTCTCCTGTTGCTCAGGCCCCTTAACATCACTTCTCCACAATTCTGAGTTCTCTTTGCTCACTCTGGCTAAGGGTTTAGAGATACAATATCATGACTCTGACATTCAGCTTCTGACTCTAACTGCTAATGACCAGTTATCCCAAAGACAACTAATTGAAACAGACCACAATTGGGCCAGTAATTGGTTCACATACAGGAAGGTGCACCACTATATCACAACACACCAACAACACCTAAATATGCACCGACCACTGTCCAACATTGAGAAAATATACACTTCAACACCGCCAGTTAAGCATAGTCTTTCATATATCAACAGCATTATTACCCAGCTACCACCGGGCAATCTACCACGTTCCATAGAGATGTGGGAGAGGTAGCTGGGGGTCATCATCACACCTCAGACAGCGACAAATATCTTTCATAATACCAAGTCAGTTTCAATGTCTGCATCTATTAAAGAGCTCAATTATAAAATATTACATGGGTGGTATTTGACCCCTAGGAGACTCCATAGGCTCTTTTCGCAGACCAGTAATCACTGCTGGAGGTGTGGACATGTTGGTAGTGGCATGAGTCATATGTGGTGGTGGTGCTCCCAGATAAACTCATGGCGAACAATAATTGTAGAAATAGAACATATCTTTCAAATAAGCATCCCATTAGACCCCCTTGTGTGGTTATTAAATAAATCATTTAAAGCTACCCCAGCCCCACTTCAAACCTCTGCTAAAAATAATGACGAATAGCCTGAAAGTCCTGATAGCACAAAACTGGAGATCATCAGAGATTCCCTCGTTGGCCATGTGGCGCAACAAGGTCACAGATTTGATCGATCTAGAAGAGTATGGCTCCTTTTTATATGATAAAAGAGAACAATTTATAGAATTACAATTAACATGGGTAAATTATACTAAATCCATTGAGCCCCAGCCTAACCCACTCGACGACGTGTAGAAGCCTTTTGGCCGGTTAAAGGGTAGACTTTGTCCAAGCATAAGCGCAGCTTCTGAATAATATTTTTAGGTAGACATTCATACATGAAGGAGATAAGCATTGAGACGTCCTTAATTTTGTCATTGTCAGTTTGGTATTGTTTTATGAAAAAAAAGTTAAAACAAGAATCTAGGATGCATGGTAATTAATATGTATCTCTTTATGCAAGATTGACTTTGTAACTGTTATCACTGCACTTTCCTATGTTGATCTCATTGTATCATGGATTCTTAATAAAAAGTCTTTGAAAAAAAAAAAATATATATAAAAAGAAAAAAATGACATAGGTGTGAGGATATAAGCTTGCCTATATACCAATGTTTCTTTTGTAAAATTATGATCCACAGTCCTCCATAACATATGAGATATATTTCCCGCCCATTAGGAGGAGGTCAAGAACCCATACAAGAGCTTTAATCTCCTTCCATCTCTCTCTCTCTTAGTTTCGTTCTTGGCCTTGTAGGAGATGGTTGAGAATAGATTGTTTCAGCTACTTGCTTATGGATTACAAATTGGGAGCTCAGACCTATGTGGGACCCTAGGGAGAATAATTTACAAAGAAGACGGAAAAGATTCTTCACAGGGACAAAGGAATACCCTGTACAGCATTTCCCTTATGGGACTTCAGCCATAACTACCCTCAGCCATCGCGGGGACTCATCCCTAGCCTCTCCCTGATGGACTCTAGTGTTTCCTACTGCAATCATCTGCGGTACTAGATGCCTGCACTGGATGGGCTCTCTACTGGTTGACATGCCTGGTAAGCCAGTGGAGGGGTGCTGCATAAGGCAAGTGCCTTTGCACAACACAGACACAGCCCAGAGGCTATTTGTAGGTATAGCCAGGAGACTTAACAGATTTACTAGCATTGGGAAGCCTCTAACCCTTTTTAACACTCTGGCAGCTTTAGGTTTTTTTATTTTAGCACTGTCATTGATACACTCATGAGGAGTAGTTAATACCTGGATTAGCTACCCACCAGAGGCGGTATGTCTCAGCATTGCCAGGGTTACTCTGAACTGTTTTCTTTGTTTAAGATCTGTGTTTTGTTAAGGAATGCAGTTATCTAAATAGTCCCCCCCCCCACTCCTAGTGCCTGCTATATCTTGTACCATGTTTTGCCTTGCAAGAAATATTTTAAATAGTCCTAAATTAACACAAGGGCGGTGGTCTTGACAAGTCAAAGGGAGACTGAGATATAATTGAATGTAATGGAAAAAGTATTCAAAAACTTGCCTGGGACAAAAGTAGTAACTGAAGCAGGTTCTCACACAGACTTACTGAAAGCTTGATGATAATTATAAGTTTTGTGTTTGTGTCCCAATTTATTTTAAAGAACACATACAGAAGACATACAAAAATAAACAATACATTCAGAGATACTCTGCATGTATTGTTTATTTTTGTATGTCTTCTGTTTTTATAATTTGGCACTATAACTTGTATTGGTCTTTTGTTATTAAACATATAAATAATCTAATTCTGTCTTTGGGCTCTAATATCTGAATTCACACTCTGAAGAGACAAGATTAAAAGGCATATTACTGAACTGGTTAATTGTGTGAGTTATTGGGTTTCCAATACACCCTTATTCAAAACTCTTGGTGGTGGCAGAGGCAGTAGTAATCTGGGGTGGTGTAGGTAGGATTTGGGGCTTAATTTGCTGTCCCTTTAGGTCCTTTGTAGAGATAAAGGTAAGGGAAAACCAGTGGCTGAATGCTATTAACCCCTTCATGCCCACACTCTCCCCATAGTGACGGCTGGGTAGATAGGCTTAATCATCACAAGCACTTTTAAAAATTAAGTTTATGGCTCTTTAATAGAACCGGGAATAGCTTAGTGCATTATGTGGTTCAGTAGTGGAGGCTCCGGTTAGGCAGGGGTCACATTTTGACAGGGTTTATAGGATTATTATGCTTGGTGCACTTGAGTTTATTCACAAAAAAAAAAGTGTTTTTTCTTTCCATAAGGATGGGAGAGTCCGTGACTTCATTCCGTACTGTTGGAAAATACAACACCTGGCCACCAGGAGGAGGCAAAGACAACCCAGCCAAAGGCTTAAATATCTCTCCCTCTTCCCCATATCCTCCCAGTTATTCTTTGCCTTTTTTCACTAGAGGAGGTGGCAGAGAAGTGTTCCTCCTTACATACGTTTTCTTAAGTTTACTAGTTTGATGTGTTTGCTTTGGCTGAAGCAGCTTTTAGGAGAGGTTTTGCAGGCTGTGGTGCCCTCAGATTAGGGTCTGCCTCCTTTTTGTTCCCTCTCGTTATTCCTTCAGTGTCCTCTGGAGCTTGGGTATGGTTTTCCCAACAGTAAGGAATGAAGTTGTAGATTCTCCAATGTAGAGATCCTTTAGAGATAAGATCTATTGGAATCTCTTTTATACCTATGTTATGTGTAATTTATATATACACAAAGGTTCTTTCATGCAGACATTGGCCATTTTGTTCACTATATGTAGAGAGAGTTCTTTAGAGATGAGATCTATCTATACCTATGTTATGTGTAAGTTATATGCACTAAGGTTCTCTCATGCAGATACTGAACATTGGTCATAAATATTTTCACTATTTGTTGAGATCCTTTAGAGATAAAATCTATTGGTATATTTTATTCTGTTGTAATTTATATGTATGTGCATACATTTATCATGCAAACACTGAGCATTAATTATGAATATGTTCATTAAGTATGCACATTGTATATTTACTTTGCGAGTATACACAGTCTCCGCTTTCTCTGGACATGGATTTACAAGTATCTAATGTGTACCTGTTGGTCTATATGTGCTGCTCCTTTAGTCAGGAGGGCCACATAAGTCTAACTGTGCAAATACTTATGTATGTATAAGTATTCTACATCTCATGTTTGCCATGCATGGGTTTTTAAACTTTGTATAAACTTATGTGTAGGTTTCTACGTTTAAGGTTCTAACCTGAAAATCATTCAGATATCCGGACTGATTCTCTTATCCTTCAAGAGTGAGTGTTTTTGTTCTCTTTGCAGCAGAGTCCTGTTTGATTGACCAACGGTCCTATGCAAATGTCTGATATTTACATAAGGATTTAATCCTATTACCTGTGTCCATTTTAGGCCTCTAGGATTCTTATCTGCACTTCCCTATACATATGGATTATTTTCAGTTCCTGAGCTTTTGTATAGCTGCAAAACTATACCAGTTTGACACTCTGTGTGGGATACTCTTGGACATTTCAGCCGCTCCTTATCTGGCTGATATCAGTGCAAGCTTATTTTCTGTCAACAGCTGTTGCTCTTACTCTCAAACCTTTGTCTTTCATGACAATAGCTGGAGTATCAATGTACCTATAGCTCCTAATATCCTGCTATGAGCGTAGCATTTATGGGAGTTATAATAGACCCAATACTTATGCATCTATTTTCTTGACTGAATTTTGCATTATTAAAGGGACACTTATGATTCAGATAGAGCAGCAGTTTTAAGAGACTTTCCAATTTACTTCCATTATCAAATTTTGCTCAGTCTTTTTATATTCACACTTTCAAGTTCAATTTTGGCCTAAATTGGACCCAGGCCCAGTAAATTCAATGTGACTCTGTATAGAGAGATGTGTCTCTGTTTCCTATGGTGTCGGGGTCTGTCAGGCCCCCGAGCAGCGGTAAGTTTTAAGGCTGCATATAAAGTACAGTTCATCAAGCTATGTTTATCATGTGAGTTTGCAGCTCTAATTCAGTATCCCCAAGTTATTAAGTTGTTACTAAATTGTGCCCCTGACAAAGTTGTTAATCTAAAAGGCTATGTATAAGGTATATGTGGGATCATCCTCTTAACTCCCCTTATAGTAAAGTGCCCGCAGATGTATGTGAGTACGTTACCCGTAGTCTGGGAGTGTGTTTTTGCCGTCGGAGCCTTTACTGCATCTGTCGGCCCTTAGCGTCTTCTGAGGAGTCAGTGCGCCACGTGGTAGCGGCGCGTACAGTATGTCAGCGGGCGCCTGCAGCCACCGGGAGATGAGTGGTGTCAGCCTTCAGACTATGGCTGTCAGGATCGGAGACCGGAGCCAAATGTGAGTGCTCTGTGGATTGCGCTGGGTGAGGCTTAGCTGGGGGGAACACCGGAGGCTAAGGGCAGATAGTGAGCCGGTCCAAAATGGCGACCGGGCTGTCGTGTCACTCTGAAGCTCGTTGTGTTCGGGTGAAGAGGGGAGAGGAAGGAGGATAGATTGAAGGATCAGGGTTGTCCCTTGGGTGGTAGGAGTCGTTAAAGGTGCACTTAAGTGCCAAAGCAGGTCCCCATCACATCAGCTCCTGTTATGTGAGCGGCAACAGCTCCGGAGCTTCACAGGAAAGCAGCCATGTCCCAGCAAGGCTTGGCTCCGCCCCCTTTTTATATTAATTTTTTATTATGTTTCCTCCCTGTATACATAAATACACATCTAAAACATACGAACAAGAGAAGCGCAACTCCGATTCAAATGTAACATACAAATTCTTTAATAGAGCCCCACACAGATTGGCTGGTACTCACAAGATAAAAAGGTGTACTAAAAGCATGTAATAAAATGCCCTGTAATGTAATAAAAGTGATCAGAACCTACGGAAGCCTCACAGGGTCGCAATCATAGCTGTGCGACCCTGTGAGGTTTCTGTAGGTTCTAAATCACTTGTAGGAGCCGATCTGTATATGCTGAGTGCGCTTGTCTGAACATCTGGCAGTTTACCAGAAAGGGGAGTAAGGCACGAATCTTTCAGTGTCTTCCGTCTAACACGAGTAACGAAGGACGATCGCCACACCTGGAAAAGGAAGCTAAGTGCGGACGTGCTGAATGTTTTTATTACATGCTTTTAGTACACCTTTTATCTTGCGAGTACCAGCCAATCTGTGTGGGGCTGTGTTAAAGAATTTGTATGTTACATTTGAATCGGAGTTGCGCTTCTCTTCTTTGTATATTATAGATGTATACACAAGTCTGTGGAACATACCGGTTACTGGATATAAGTTATCACTGTTCAGGGGCGTTTGCCATCCTACACTTGCATGCCTTAGGTGGTACTTTCCAGACACCACTTTCCATATTGCATTGGGACTTTTATAGACACTCCTATTGTACTTTTACTATTTATATGCACTACAAAGGCATAGGATTGATCTGTTTTTTATTAATTAGTCTCATTTGTTTCAATTTATCAATTAGCAGCGCTTCTTTGTTAATCTATTTTTGCTACGTAAATACACATCTTTATAAATCTAGATGTCATGTAGATATAGAACTGTTAGTATATGCTCTGTCAGACATCCACAAACTTGGCCCTTCAGAGGTTTTGGAACTACATTTCCCATGATACTCAGCCAGCTGATATGCTGGCTGAGCATCATGAGTAATGTAGTTCCAAAACCTCTGAGGGCCAAGTTTGAGGAGGTCTGCTCTATGTATAGTTATAGATCTCTTCCCTGGCTATTGTCAGCCTCTTTATACCTCTTACCCCTCACGATGATGATGACCCTTGTACTCAGGCCTATAACACGTTCTGTCCTTTTAACCATCTTGTGGTTCAGATATAATTTGTAAATTCCATTGCATTGATCAATATTACTCTCAAAAAACTCATCTACTTGTAAATGGATAGTTAGTCAAATTTTGGTATCTATATAAATATATCTATATACCATGCTTTTAGCATCTAATTATCCCGTCATGCATTCAATATACTCACCATGTTTTATTTGGACACAGCTGTGACATCTTCGTGCCGCTGGAAAGCCTATAAGGATAAAACAAACAATCTCAGCATAATGTTGCTAAAACCAGAAATGTGTTCCAAGCAACCACAGTTTACAGTAAAGTGATATAGCATTCACTCTAATTTCTAATACAGTCAACTTGTATATCAGTAACAGTAGATGCATATTGCTAATTAGGCTGCAAACAAAAGAGAACTTTTCTTTTAATCTGGTTGATACTAGCACAGAATACTTACCCTGGTTAGCCATCAGTAGCAGTACAACACCTAGCATGCAAGTTTTAGACCAGGGGTCATCAACCTTGGCACCCCAGATGTTCTGGAACTACATTTCCCATGATGCTCAGACACAATTTAGGCAAAAAACATCTGGGGAGCCAAGGTTGCTGGCCCCTGCTTTAGACTGATCTAGTAATGTGTACACCTTGGAAACACTTGCAATGAAGCTCTAAAGCAAAGAAAAAATATGGCATAAAAGTGAATGCCTGTTTTATTCAGTATTCCTCTAGTGTAACAAAGCAGCAAGATGACATACTGTACATAACAGGCTCCCTGTCATAAGGCAGCAATGTAACTCAACTCACTGGTAGAAAAATATTAATTTATGTAACAACTTACCCGATAAATTCATTTCTTTCAAAGTGGCAAGAGTCCATGAGCTAGTGACATATGGGATATACATTCCTACCAGGAGGGGGCAAAGTTTCCCAAACCTCAAAATGCCTATAAATACACCTCCCACCTTACTCATACCTTAGTTTAACATGTAGCCAAGAAGTGAGGTGTAAAAGGAGTAAAAAGCATACAAAAAGAGGAACTTTTTGCTTTATACATGTGCATGTGCTTTATACAAAAAATCATAACCACAAAAAAATAGGGTGGGTCTCATGGACTCTTGCCACTAACAAAGAAATTAATTTATCAGGTAAGTTCTTACATAAATTATGTTTTCTTTCACGTAAGTGGCAAGAGTCCATGAGCTAGTGATGTGGAAATCCACGAGTCACTAGAGAGGTAGGGATAAAATGACAGCTAAATCCGCTGAGAAATTAAATCCAAAAAATATTTAAGGTTTTCTTTTAAAAAAAAAAAAAAAAAACTCAAAATCAAAGGTACTAGAATCAAACTGAGACAACTGCCTGAAGAACCTTTCTACCAAAGGCTGCTTCCAAAGAAGCAAACATCAAAATGGTAAAATTTAGTAAAAGTATGCAAAGAAAACCAAGTTGCTGCTTTGCAAATTGGATCAACTGAAGCTTCATTCTTAAAAGACCAAGAAGTGGCAACTGATCTAGTAGAATGAGCTGTAATTCTCGGAGGCGGAGACTGCCCCGCCTCCAAATAAGCTTTGTGAATCAAAAGTTTCAACCAAGATGCCAGAGGCTTTCTGACCTTTCCTGGAGCCAGAAAAAAATAACAAATAGACTAGAAATCTTTCAAGAGTATTCTTAGGATTAGGAGACAAGGAAGGAACAACAGTTTCCCTACTGATGTTAGAATTCACAACTTTAGGCAAAAATTTAAATGAAATGTGCAAAACAGCTTTATCGATGGAAAATCAGATAAGGAGACTCACAAGAGAGCAGAAAATTTAGAAACTACCAGCAAAATAGATGGAAAAAAGAAAACCCTTTTCAAGAAAGTAATTTAATATCCAATGAATGCATAGGCTCATAAGAAGGAGCCTGTAAAATCTTCAAAACCAAATTAAGACACCAAGGAGGAGAAAACAAAATTTATGCTTACCTGATAAATTTCTCTCTTGTCGTGTATCCAGTCCACGGGTTCATCCATTACTTGTGGGATATTCTCCTTCCCAACAGGAAGTTGCAAGAGGACACCCACAGCAGAGCTGTCTATATAGCTCCTCCCCTAACTGCCACCCCCAGTCATTCGACCGAAGACAAGCAAGAAAAAAGGAGAAACTATAGGGTGCAGTGGTGACTGTAGTTTAAAAATAAAAAACACCTGCCTTAAAGTGACAGGGCGGGCCGTGGACTGGATACACCAAAAGAGAAAGAAATTTATCAGGTAAGCATAAATTTTGTTTTCTCTTGTAAGGTGTATCCAGTCCACGGGTTCATCCATTACTTGTGGGATACCAATACCAAAGCTATAGGACACGGATGAAGGGAGGGACAAGGCAGGAATTTAAACGGAAGGCACCACTGCCTACAAGACCTTTCTCCCAAAAATAGCTTCCGAGGAAGCAAAAGTATCAAAATTTGTAGAATTTAGAAAAAGTATGAAGCGAAGACCAAGTCGCCGCCTTACAAATCTGTTCAACAGAGGCCTCATTTTTAAAAGCCCATGTGAAAGCTACCGCTCTAGTGGAATGAGCTGCAATTCTTTCAGGAGGCTGCTGGCCAGCAGTCTCATAAGCTAAACGGATTATGCTTCTCAGCCAAAAAGAAAGAGAAGATGCCGAAGCCTTTTGGCCTCTCCTCTGTCCAGAGTAGACGACAAGCAATGCAGATGTTTGACGAAAATCCTTAGTAGCTTGTAAATAAAACTTTAAAGCACGAATCACGTCAAGATTGTGTATTAGACGTTCCTTCTTTGAAGAAGGATTAGGACACAGTGAGGGAACAACAATCTCCTGATTGATATTCTTATTAGATACCACCTTAGGAAGAAAACCAGGTTTGGTACGCAAAACTAGATAGTGTAGTGAATAAAGTGAGGGCGCTACTAAATAGCTGAAGGAGTGAAAACTTTAAGATGTGTAAAATTTCTTAATTGAAAAAACGATGTGTATTAATAAAGTGCTGTGTGTATAATTCTTTAAAAAGGAGTGTCTTTGTAAGTACTTAAGAGGTATATAGAGAAATCCTGTAATATAGAATGTTGATTTTAAAATGCCTGTGTCTAAATTAGGTATGCAGTGAATAATGTGATTTAAAAAAAATTTGAAAAAAGATTATGAAGTGTCAAAAGTGGTAAATGTATACCAGCCGATTATACATTAGAGAGGAGTGCAAAATGTGCCTGCAAATATGTATCCGTTGATTATTGTTAACCATAAGATAAAAGAAACTGAGTATACTATATGTGGATCATCTGTATAGATTTAAAAAAGACCCAGTATTTAAGAAAAATGATTTATTTAAAAATATGGTTAAAAAAATTTTTTTCTAAAATCAAAGACCTTCTATAATTTTGGGACTTCTCCCAATAAAAGTGATCACAATATCTTGTTTAACTTTATAGATGCATCAGTATGATTAGACCAGAATCAAATATATCACATTAGTCCCAATAACAATTTGATTTCCACCTTAAGCAAGTTATGATATTAATATATCGGATACAAAAAATAAACAGTTCTTTGATATTTTGTAGAACACTTTTCCTTTGGTGTCAGATCACAGTAACATCGGAACAAATAGATACATTAGAATTTGCAGCGTAATATATTTCTAAAGCATACCCTCGATTTTTGGGTTACTTTGTATCTAGTGTGGATAACTGCCCTTTGTGCTGAGCATACAGTAATAATAAGCCTTTGTTTGTCAACCTTTAGTTAAGTGAATAGTCTTTAGGCTATGCCATCAGAAGTAACCTTTTTTTGTTCAGGTTTCTTACTTGTATTACTTCGTAGAAGAGATCCGTTTGACCGCTCGGCTTGCAATGCTCTCCACCTTGCCGCAAGTGTTGGCGTCTGACGTCACACTCCCTGTGGGAGGAAATTTCTGCGATAAAACTTTTTCCGGTTTGGATCCGTTATTACTTCACTTGCAAATAGAGACAAGCCTCTTAAAGTTAAAACTGCACTTAGTGCTATGCACGCAGTTTAGCGTAATCTTCCTGTAGATGGTTGGAAGTATGCGATAAGGAAAGTCTCTTTAATAACCCGGGTTAAAAATATATACAATCTTTTTCCTAAAAGGATATTAAAATTCAAAATGTTGCAAACAGTCAAGTCACACAGCTCGACGCGTTTCGCTCTTATTCAGAGCTTTATCAAGATTGCATATTTGCAGGCACATTTTGCACTCCTCTCTAATGTATAATCGGCTGGTATACATTTACCACTTTTGACACATCATAATCTTTTTTTCAAATTTTTTTTAAAATCACATTATTCACTGCATACCTAATTTAGACACAGGCATTTTAAAATCAACATTCTATATTACACACAGGATTTCTCTATATACCTCTTAAGTACTTACAAAGACACTCCTTTTTAAAGAAATATTATACACAGTACTTTATTAATACACATCGTTTTTTCAATTAAGAAATTTTACACATCTTAAAGTTTTCACTCATTCCTTCAGCTATTTAGTAGCGCCCTCACTTTATTCACTACACTATCTAGTAAACGCCCAAAATAGATTGAAGGATCTTTTTTCTAAGTGAGGTGTTTGGAATGCACTGCTTATATCCAGCGCTCTACTTATTCACATATTTGTTTGGTACGCAAAACTACCTTAACTGCATGGAAGATCAGATAAGGGGAATCACACTAAGGCAGATAACTCTGAAACTCTTCGAGCCGAAGAGATAGCTACCAAAACAGAACTTTCCAAGATAAAAGCTTGATATCTATGGAATGCAGAGGTTCAAACGGAACCCCTCGAAGAACTTTAAGAACCAAATTTAAACTCCATGGCAGAGCAACAGGTTTAAACACAGGCTTGATTCTAACTAAAGCCTGACAAAACGCCTGAACGTCTGCCAGACGCTTGTGCAGAAGAATAGACAGAGCAGAAATCTGTCCCTTTAAGGAACTAGCTGACAATCCCTTCTCCAATCCTTCTTGGAGAAAGGATAAAATCCTAGGAATCCTGACTTTACTCCATGAGTAACCCTTGGATTCACACCAATTAAAATATTTACACCATATCTTATGAAAGATTTTCCTGGTGACAGCCTTTCGAGCCTGAATTAAGGTATCAATGACCGACTCGGAGAAACCACGTTTTGATAAAATCAAGCGTTCAATCTCCAAGCAGTCAGCCGCAGAGAAATTAGATTTGGATGTTTGAATGGACCTTGAGTAGAAGGTCCTGCCTCAGCGGCAGAGTCCATGGTGGAAAGGATGACATGTCCACCAGATCTGCATACCAAGTCCTGCGTGGCCACACAGGTGCTATCAAAATCACTGAAGCTCTCTCCTGCTTGATCTTGGCAATCAGACGAGGGAGCAGAGGAAACGGTGGAAACACATAAGCCAGGCTGAAGGACCAGGGCACTGCTAGAGCATCTATCAGTGCAGCCTGGGGATCCCTTGACCTGGACCCGTAACAAAGGAAGCTTGGCGTTCTGACAAGACGCCATCAGATCCAGTACTGGTTTGCCCCATAGTTGAATCAGCTGGGCAAATACCTCCGGATGGAGTTCCCACTCCCCCGGATGAAAAGTCTGCAGACTTAGAAAATCCGCCTCCCAGTTCTCTACTCCTGGGATGTGGATAGCCGAGAGAAGGCTAGAGTGAAACTCTGCCCATAGAATTATCTTTGAAACCTCCATCATGGCCAGGGGACTCCTTGTTCCCCCCTGATGGTTGATATATGCTACAGTTGTGATATTGTCCGACTGAAATCTGATGAACTTGGCCGCAGCTAGTTGAGGCCAAGCCTGAAGAGCATTGAATATCGCTCTTAGTTCTAGAATGTTTATCGGAAGGAGGGCTTCCTCCTGAGTCCACAAACCCTGAGCCGTCAGGGAGTTCCAGACTGCGCCCCAGCCCTGAAGGCTGGCATCTGTCGTCACTATAGTCCACTCTGGCCTGCGGAAACTCATTCCCCTGGACAGATGGACCCGAGATAACCACCAGAGAAGAGAATCCCTGGTCTCTTGATCCAGATCTAACAGAGGAAACAAATCTGTGTAGTTCCCATTCCACTGGTTGAGCATGCAAAGTTGCAGTGGTCTGAGATGTAGGCGGGCAAACAGAACCATGTCCATTGCCGCTACCATTAGGCCGATCATTTCCATACACTGAGCCACTGATGGCCGAAAAGTGGAATGAAGAGCACGGCAAGAGGTTAGAAGCTTTGATATCCTGACTTCTGTCTGATAGATTCAGTAGAAATGAAAATTTTTCTGAGTTCATAGTAAGGAAACTCTTGTGAGAGAAGAGAGAGAACTCTTTTATATGTTCACTTTCCACCCGTGAGACCTCAGAAAGGCCAGAACAATGTCCGTATGAGACTTGGCGATTTGAAAAGTCAACGCCTGAATCAGAATGTCGTCTAGGAAAGGGGCTACTGCTATGCCCCGCGGCCTTAGAACCTTCGTAAAGAATCTTGGTGCCGTGGCTAACCCGAAGGGAAGAGCCACAAACTGGTAATGCCTGTCTAGGAAGGCGAACCTGAGGAACTGATGATGATCTCTGAATTGGAATGTGGAGATAAGCATCCTTTAAGTCCACGGTTGTCATATATTGACCCTCCTGGATCATAGGGAGGATGGTTCGGATTGTCTCCATCTTGAAGGATGGGATCCTGAGAAATTTGTTTAGCATCTTGAGATCCAAGATAGGTCTGAAGGTTCCCTCTTTTTTGGGAACTATAAACAGGTTTGAATAGAAACCCAGCCTCTGTTCCTCTCTTGGAACTGGGTGGATCACTCCCATAACCAGTAGGTCTTAAACGCAACGTAAGAATGCCTCTCTTTTTATCTGGTTTACAGATAGTTGTGAGAGATGAAATCTCCCCTTTGGAGATGAACCTTTGAATTCCAGAAGATAACCCTGGGAAACAATCTCTAGCTCCCAGGGTTCCTTGACGTCTCTTGCACAAGCCTGGGCGAAGAGAGAAAGTCTGCCCCCTACTAGATCCGGTCCCGGATCGGGGGCTACTCCTTCATGCTGTCTTAGAGGCGGCAGCAGGTTTTTTGGCCTGCTTCCCCTTGTTCCAAGCCTGGTTAGGTCTCCAGACTGGTTTGGGCTGGGCGAAATTTCCCTCGTTTTGCATTAGAGGAAGTTGAAGATGCGCCACTCTTGAAGTTTCGAAAGGAACGAAAATGATTCTGTTTGGTCCTTAACTTATTGGACCTATCCTGAGGAAGGGCGTGACCTTTTCCTCCAGTAATATCGGAAATGATCTCCTTCAGACCAGGCCCGAATAGGGTCTGTCCCTTGAAGGGGATGTTAAGAAGCATAGACTTTGAAGTAACGTTTGCTGACCAGGACTTAAGCCATAGCGCCCTACGCGCCAAAATGGCAAAACCTGAATTCTTAGCCGTTAGTTTGGTTAACTGAAAAACGGCGTCAGAAATAAAGGAATTAGCTAACTTAAGAGCTTTAATCCTGTCTAGAATATCGTCTAACGGGGTCTCTACCTGCAGAGCCTCCTCAAGAGACTCGAACCAAAAAGCCGCTGCAGCAGTAACTGGGGCTATGCATGCAAGAGGCTGGAGAATAAAACCTTGATGTATAAAAATTTTCTTAAGGAGACCCTCCACTTTTTTACCCATAGGATCTAGGAAAGCACAACTGTCCTCGACGGGGATAGTTGTACGCTTAGCTAGGGTAGAGACTGCTCCCTCCACCTTAGGGACCGTCTACCACGAGTCCCGTATGGCGGCATCTATGGGAAACATCTTTTTGAAAGCAGGAGGGGGAGAGAACGGCACACCTGGTCTATCCCATTCCTTAGTAATAATTTCTGAAAACCTCTTAGGGACTGGAAAAAAATCAGTGTAAACAGGCACTGCAAAGTATTTGTCCATTTTACACAATTTCTCTGGAACCACAATGGGGTCACAGTCATCCAGAGTCGCTAAAACCTCCCTAAGCAATACGCGGAGGTGTTCAAGCTTAAATTTAAACGCTGTCATTTCAGAATCAGACTGAAGTAACGCCTTCCCTGAGTCTGAAATGTCACCCACAGATAGAAGCTCACCTGCCTCGGCTTCTGAGTATTGTGAGGGTATATCGGACACAGGCATTAAAGCGTCAGAAAGCTCTGTATTAGTTCTAGCCCCAGAGCTGTCTCGCTTTCCTTGTAACCCTGGCAGTTTGGACAATACCTCTGTGAGGGTAGTATTGATAACTGCCGCCATGTCCTGTAAGGTAAAAGAATTAGACGCGCTAGATGTACTTGGTGTCACTTGAGCGGGAGGTATAGGTTCTGACACATGGGGAGAGCTGAATGGCATAATCTCCCTTCTTTCAGTCAGAGAATCCCCTGGAGATAAATCTTTAAGCGCCATAATATGGTCTTTATAGTTTATAGAAATTTCAGTACATTTGGTACACATTCTAAGAGGGGGTTCCACCATGGCTTCTAAACATATTGAACAAGGAGTTTCCTCTATGTCAGACATGTTTAACAGACTAGTAATGAGACAAGCAAGCTTGGAAAAAACTTTAATAAAGGTGAAACAGCAATTAAACAAAAACGTTACTGTGCCTTTAAGAGAAAAAAACTAACACTTAAACTGCAAAACAGTGAAAAAATATAGTAAAGTCTTTGAAATTTTTACAGTGTGTGTAAGGGACTAAAGCAACATTGCACCCACTTGCAAATGGATGATTAAGCCCTTAGGCCCCAAACCGGATTTAAAAAAAAAACCCCCGTTAAAAGACAGTTGAACACCCAGCCACAGCTCTGCTGAGGTTCCTACCTGCCCACAAATACGATTTTGTGCAGAAATAAACCCCATGTAATGGTCCTCAGGTGTCAGAGGACTCCTCTAGGGAAGCTAGATGTCTCAGTCTGAATTAAAACTGTGCATTTAGAGCGCTAAAATAGGCCCCTCCCACCATGTACTGGATGTCAGAGGGGCCTTAAGAAAGTACTCCTAGGAGTATCTGATTAGCCATGTGGAAACTAGGCCCCAAATAAAGAGTTATCTCCCTCAGAGAAAAAAACGTCCTATTTTTGAAATCATGTAAACGTTTTGTCACTAAGTAATATAAGCATTAACATGAGTATTACCCTATTCTGTAAGCATGATCCCAGTCGCGGTTAAATCACTGCATAAGGCTTACCTCAAGTACACAAGGCTCTGTCAGCATTTTCTAGAACTCATTTCATCTCTCTAGAAATAAAAATACTGAACATACCTCAAAGCAGGTAATATGCAGACCGTTCCCCCAACTGAAGTTGTCCCATACTCTTCAGTTATGTGTGAGAACAGCAGTGGACCTTAGTTACAACCCGCTAAGATCATCAAACCTCCAGGCAGAACTCTTCTTCTAATTTCTGCCTGAGAGTAAAACAGTACAACGCCGGTACCGTTTAAAAATAAACTCTTGATTGAAGGTAAAACTACACTAAGTCACCACATATCTCTTGATATTTCCTTTCTTGTCGAGTTGCAAGAGAATGACTGGGGGTGGCAGTTAGGGGAGGAGCTATATAGACAGCTCTGCTGTGGGTGTCCTCTTGCAACTTCCTGTTGGGAAGGAGAATATCCCACAAGTAATGGATGAACCCGTGGACTGGATACACCTTACAAGAGAAATAGATTTAATAACGGGTTTGATATGAATCAAAACCTGAACATAACAGTGAAAATCAGGAAGTTTAGCAATCTTTCTATGAAATAAGACAGAAAGAGCAGAAAATTGTCCTTTCAAAGTATTTGCAGACAAACCCTTATCCAAACCATCCTGAAGAAACTAAAATTCTAGGAATTCTGAAAGAATGCCAAGAATAATTATGAGTGGAACACCATGAAATATAGGTTTTCCAAAGCCGATGATACATTTTCCTTGAAACAGACTTACGAGCCTGTATCATAGTGCTAATCACTGAGTCAGAGAAACCTCTATGACTAAGCACTAGGCGTTCAATTTCCATGCCTTCAAATTTAGAGATTTGAGATCCTGATGGAAAAACGGTCCTTGAGACAGAAGGTCTGGCCTTAAAGGAAGTGGCCAAGGCTGGCAACTGGACATCCCGACAAGATCTGCATACCAAAACCTGTGAGGCCATGCTGGTGCTATCAGAAACACAAAAGATTGTTCAATTATGATCTTGGAGATCAACCTTGGAAGAAGAACCAGAGGTGGACAATGTAAGCAGGTTGGTAAAACCAAGGAACTGCCAAGGCATCCACCATCTCCGCCTGAGAATCCCTGGACCTGGAAAGGTATCTGGGAAGCTTCTTGTTTAGATGAGAGGCCATCAGATCTATTTCTGGAAGACCCCACATCTGTACAAGATGAAAACACACCTCTGGATGGAGAGACCACTCCCCCAGATGTAAAGTCTGACGGCTGAGATAATCCGCTTCCCAATTGTCTACACCTGGGATATGAATTGCAGAAATTTGACAAGAGCTGGATTCCGCCCAAAAAAGTATCCGAGATACTTAGTTCATTGCTGAAGGACTGCGAGTCCCTCCTTGATGATTGACATATGCCACTGTTGTGATATTGTCTGTTTGAAAACAAATGTAAAGTGCTCTCTTCAATAGAGGCCACACCTGAAGAGCTCTGAAAATATTTTAGAAAAGAGTTCTAAAATATTGATTGGTAACCTCACCTCTTGAGGATTCCAAACACCTAGTGCTGTCAGAGACCCCCAGACAGCCCCCCAACCTGTGAGGCTTGTGATCACAGACCAGGTAGGACGAACAAATGAGGCCCCTTGAACAATAAAGTGATGGTCTAACCACCAAGTCAGAGAGAGTTGAGAGTTTGAATTTAAAGTATATCAGTTGTGATAGAGTATAATCCCTGCACCATTGGTGCAGCATGAAAAGCTGTAGAGGTCTCATATGAAAACAAGCAAAAGGGATCATGTCTAATGCTGCAGTCATGAGACCTAAAACTTCCATGCACATAGCCACTGAAGGGAATGATAGAGACTGAAGGTTTAGACAAGCTAAAACCAAATTCATTTGTCTCTTGTCTGTCAGAGAAAGAGGCATGGACACTGAATCTATCTGGAAACCTAAAAAGGTGACCCTTGTCTGAGAAATCAAGAAACTCTTTTGTAAATTGATCCTCCAATCATGTTTTTAAAGAAACCACACTAGTTCCATGTGAGATTCTGCTAAATGAAAAGACTGAGCTAGTATCAAGATATCTTTCAAATAAGAAAACACCACAATACCCTGCTCTGATTACAGATAGAAGAGCACCGAGAACCATCGAAAAAAGATTCTCGGAGATGTCGCTAGGCCAAACGAAAGAGCGACAAATTGGTAATGCTTGTCTAGAAAACATAATTTATGCTTACCTGATAAATTTATTTCTCTTGTGGTGTATCCAGTCCACGGATCATCTATTACTTGTGGGATATTCTTATTCCCAACAGGAAGTTGCAAGAGGACACCCACAGCAGAGCTGTCTATATAGCTCCTCCCCTAACTGCCATATCCAGTCATTCGACCGAAAACAAACAGAGAAAGGAGAAACCATAGGGTGCAGTGGTGACTGTAGTTTAAAATTAAAAAATACCTGCCTTAAAATGACAGGGCAGGCCGTGGACTGGATACACCACAAGAGAAATAAATTTATCAGGTAAGCATAAATTATGTTTTCTCTTGTAAGGTGTATCCAGTCCACGGATCATCCATTACTTGTGGGATACCAATACCAAAGCTAAAGTACACGGATGAAGGGAGGGACAAGGCAGGTACTTAAACGGAGGGTACCACTGCCTGTAAAACCTCTCTCCCAAAAATAGCCTCCGAAGAAGCAAAAGTATCAAATTTGTAGAATTTAGAAAAAGTATGAAGCAAAGACCAAGTCGCCGCCTTGCAAATCTGTTCAACAGAAGCCTCATTTTTAAAGGCCCATGTGGAAGCCACAGCTCTAGTAGAATGAGCTGTAATCCTTTCTGGAGGCTGATGGCCAGCAGTCTCATAGGCTAAGCGGATTATGCTTTTTAGCCAAAAAGAAAGAGGTTGCCGAAGCCTTTTGACCTCTCCTCTGTCCAGAGTAGACGACAAACAAAGCAAATGTTTGACAAAAATCTTTAGTAGCTTGTAAGTAAAACTTTAAAGCACGAACCACGTCCAGATTGTGTAATAGACGTTCCTTCTTTGAAGAAGGATTAGGACACAAAGACGGAACAATCTCTTGATTTATATTCTTATTAGATACCACCTTAGGTAAAAACCCAGGTTTGGTACGCAGAACAACCTTATCTGCATTGAAGATCAGATAAGGAGAATCACATTGTAAGGAAGATAACTTGGAAACTCTACGAGCCGAGGAAATAGCTACCAAAAAAAGAACTTTCCAAGATAAAAGATATCTATGGAATGAAGAGGTTCAAACGGAACCCCCTGAAGAACTTTAAGAACCAAATTTAAACTCCATGGTGGAGCGACAGGTTTAAACACAGGCTTGATTCTAACTAAAGCCTGACAAAATGCCTGAACGTCTGGGACATCCGCCAGACGCTTGTGCAAAAGAATAGATAGCGCAGAAATCTGTCCCTTTAAGGAACTAGCTGACAATCCTTTCTCCAATCCTTCTTGGAGAAAACATAATATCCTGGGAATCCTGACCTTACTCCATGAGTAGCCCTTGGATTGTCACCAATAAAGATATTTCCGCCATATTTTATGATAGATTTTCCTGGTGACAGGCTTTCGTGCCTGAATTAAGGTATCAATGACTGACTCAGAGAAACCACGCTTTGATAAAATCAAGTGTTCAATCTCCAGGCAGTCAGCCTCAGAGAAATTAGATTTGGATGGTTGAAAGGACCTTGAAGTAGAAGGTCCTGCCTCAGCGGCAAACGGTGGAAACACATAAGCCAGGTTGAAGGACCAAGGCGCTGCTAGAGCATCTATCAGCGTTGCCTTGGGGTCCCTGGACCTGGATCCGTAACAAGGAAGCTTGGCGTTCTGGCGAGACGCCATGAGATCCAGTTCTGGTTTGCCCCAACGATGAACCAATTGTGCAAACACCTCCGGATGGAGTTCCCACTCCCCCGGATGAAAAGTCTGTCGACTTAGAAAATCCGCCTCCCAGTTCTCTACACCTGGGATATGGATAGCTGATAGGTGGCAAGAGTGAATTTCTGCCCAGCGAATTATCTTTGAGACTTCTAACATCGCTAGGGAACTCCTTGTTCCCCCTTGATGTGTGATGTAAGCCACAGTCATGTTGTCCTCCGACTGAAATCTGATGAACCTCATTGTCGCTAGATGAGGCCAAGCCTGAAGAGCATTGAATATCGCTCTTAGTTCCAGAATGTTTATTGGAAGGAGTGACTCCTCCTGAGTACACGATCCCTGAGCCTTCAGGGAGTTCCAGACTGCACCCCTAGAAGGCTGGCAATCTCATCACAATTGTCCAATCTGGCCTGCGAAAGGTCATACCTTTGGACAGATGGACCCGAGATAGCCACCAGAGAAGAGAATCCCTGGTCTCTTGAGCCAGATTTAGTAGAGGGGACAAATCTGTGTAATCCCCATTCCACTGACTGAGCATGCAGAGTTGCAGTGGTCTGAGATGTAGGCGTGCAAACGGCACTATGTCCATTGCCGCGACCATTAAGCCAATTACTTCCATACACTGAGCCACCGAAGGGCGAGGAATGGAATAAAGAACACGGCAGGAATTTAGAAGTTTTGATAACCTGGACTCCGTCAGGTAAATTTTCATTTCTACAGAATCTATCAGAGTCCCTAGGAAGGAAACTCTTGTAAGGGGGGGATAGAGAACTCTTTTCCTCATTCACCTTCCACCCATGCGACCTCAGAAATGCCAACACTATGTCCGTATGAGACTTGGCAATTTGGAAGTTTGACGCCTGAATTAGGATGTCGTCTAAATAAGGGGCCACTGCTATGCCCCGCGGCCTTAGGGCCGCCAGAAGCGACCCCAGAACCTTCGTAAAAATTCTTGGGGCTGTAGCTAGCCCAAAAGGAAGAGCTACAAACTGGTAATGTCTGTCTAGGAAGGCAAACCTGAGAAACCGATGATGATCTTTGTGTATCGGAATGTGAAGATAAGCATCCTTTAAATCCACTGTAGTCATGTATTGACCCTCCTGGATCATAGGTAGGATGGTACGAATAGTCTCCATCTTGAATGATGGAACTCTGAGGAATTTGTTTAAGATCTTTAGATCCAAGATTGGTCTGAAGGTTCCCTCTTTTTTGGGAACTACAAACAGATTTGAGTAAAAACCCTGTCCCTGTTCCTCCTTTGGAAATGGATGGATCACTCCCATAACTAGGAGGTCTTGTACACAGTGTAAGAATGCCTCTCTCTTTATCTGGTTTGCAGATAATTGTGAAAGGTGAAATCTCCCTTTTGGGGGGGAAGCCTTGAAGTCCAGAAGATATCCCTGGGATATAATTTCCAACGCCCAGGGATCCTGAACATCTCTTGCCCACGCCTGGGCGAAGAGCGAAAGTCTGCCCCCTACTAGATGCGTTATCGGATGGGGGGCCGTTCCTTCATGCTGTCTTAGAGGCAGCAGCAGGCTTTTTGGTTTGCTTACCCTTGTTCCAGGTCTGGTTAGGTCTCCAGACCGTCTTGGACTGAGCAAAAGTTCCCTCTTGTTTTGCATTAGAGGAAGTTGATGCCTAATTTGCCTCGAAGTTTCGAAAGGCACAAAAATAGACTGTTTAGCCCTTGATTTGGACCTATCCTGAGGAAGGGCATGACCTTTTCCTCCAGTGATATCAGCAATAATCTCCTTCAAACCAGGCCCGAATAGGGTCTGCCCCTTGAAGGGAATGTTAAGCAGCTTAGACTTTGAAGTAACGTCAGCTGACCATGATTTAAGCCATAGCGCTCTGCGCGCCTGGATAGCAAAACCAGAATTCTTAGCCGTTAGTTTAGTCAAATGAACAATTGCATCAGAAACAAAAGAATTGGCTAGCTTAAGTGCTCTAAGCTTGTCAAGTATATCATCCAATGGAGTCGCTACCTGTAAAGCCTCTTCCAGAGACTCAAACCAGAACGCTGCAGCAGCAGTGACAGGAGCAATGCATGCAAGGGGCTGTAGGATAAAACCTTGTTGAATAAACATTTTCTTAAGGTAACCCTGTAACGTTTTATCCATTGGATCTAAGAAAGCACAACTCTCCTCGACAGGGATAGTAGTACGCTTTGCTAGAGTAGAAACTGCTCCCTCCACCTTAGGAACTGTCTGCCATAAGTCCCGTGTGGTGGCGTCTATAGGAAACATTTTTCTAAAAATAGGAGGGGGAGAGAACGGCACACCTGGTCTATCCCATTCCTTAGTAATAATTTCTGTAAACCTTTTAGGTATTGGAAAAACATCAGTACACAGCGGCACTGCATAGTATTTATCCAGTCTACACAATTTCTCTGGCACTGCAATTGTATCACAGTCATTCAGAGCAGCTAAAACCTCCCTGAGTAACACGCGGAGGTGTTCAAGCTTAAATTTAAATGTAGAAATATCAGAATCAGGTTGCATCATCTTCCCTGAGTCAGAAATATCACCCACAGAAAGAAGCTCTCCTTCAGCTTCTGCATATTGTGAGGCATTATCAGACATAGCTCTTAAAGCGTCAGTATGCTCTGTATTTCGTCTAACTCCAGAGCTATCTCGCTTTTCTCTAAATTCAGGTAGTCTGGCTAATACCGCTGACAGTGTATTATCCATGACTGCCGCCATGTCTTGTAAAGTAAACGCTATGGGCGCCCTAGATGTACTTAGCGCCATTTGAGCGTGAGTCCCTTGAGCGCGAGTCAAAGGATCTGACACGTGGGGAGAGTTAGTCGGCATAACTTCCCCCTTGTCAGATTCCTCTGGTGATACATTTTTTAAAGACAGAATATGATCTTTATTGCTTAAAGTGAAATCAGTACATTTGGTACACATTCTAAGAGGGGGCTCCACAATGGCTTTTAAACATAATGAACAAGGAGTTTCCTCTATGTCAGACATGTTTATAAAGACTAGCAATGAGACTAGCAAGCTTGGAAAACACTTTAAATTAAGTTAACAAGCAAATATAATAAACAGTACTGTGCCTTTACGAGAAACAAATTTTGTCAGAATTTGAAAAACAGTGAAAAAAGGCAGTAAATCAAACGAAATTTTTACAGTGTGTATAAAAAGCTAACAGAGCATTGCACCCACTTGCAAATGGATGATTAACCCCTTAGTTCAAAAACCGGATCAAAAAAACGATAGACGTTTTTTGAAAAGTTACACCAAACTGCCACAGCCTTGCTGTGGGCCTACCTTCCCCAACAAACGATTTTGGAAAGCCTAAGAGCCCTTTAGAGATGTCCTATAGCATCCAGGAGACCCTTGGAGGAAGCTGGATGTCTCAGTCTGTAAAAGTTACTGCGCAAAAAAGCTCTAAATTAGGCCCCTCCCACTCATAGTAACACAGTGGAAAGCCTTTCTAGGCAAATTTAAGCCAGCCATGTGGAAAAAACTAGGCCCCAATAAAGTTTTATCACCAAAGTATATATAAAAACGTTTAAACATGCCAGCAAACGTTTTATATTGTAAATATAAAAGAGTATTACTTCAGAAAGTAAGCATGATACCAGTCGCTATTAAATCACTGTATTCAGGCTTACCTTACATAAATTTGGCATCAGCAGCATTTTCTAGCATTCACATCTTCTAGAAAAATCTTAACTGCACATACCTCATAGCAGGATAACCTGCACGCCATTCCCCCGCTGAAGTTATCTCTCTCTTCAGTCATGTGTGAGAACAGCAATAGATCTTAGTTACAACCTGCTAAGATCATAGAAATCACAGGCAGATTCTTCTATTTTTCTGCCTGGAACAAAATAGTACAACTCCAGTACCATTTAAAAATAATAAACTTTTGATTGAAGTAAAATAACAGCTACATTTCACCACTTCTCTCTTACTACCTCCATGTTTGTTGAGTTGCAAGAGAATGACTGGATATGGCAGTTAGGGGAGGAGCTATATAGACAGCTCTGCTGTGGGTGTCCTCTTGCAACTTCCTTTTGGGAATGAGAATATCCCACAAGTAATGGATGATCCGTGGACTGGATACACCTTACAAGAGAAAAGAGAATCTCAGAAAACGATTGTGGTCTGGATGAATTGGAATGTGAAGATAAGCGCCCTGTAAGCCTATTGTGGACATGAAATGACCTTGCTGAACAAAAAGGCAGAATAGTCCTTATATAGTCACCCTCTTGAAAGTTAGGACTCTTACAAAATAATTTAAAATTTTCAGATCCAGGATTGGTCTGAACGAATCTTCTTTCTTTGGGACAATGAATAGATTTGAATAAAAACCCAAACCCCTTTCCTGCAGAGAAACTGGAACAATCCCCCCTGAAAACTCTAGGTCTGAAACACATTTCCGAAAAGCCAGAGCTTTCACAGGGTTTGTTGGAACATAAGAAACAATTTTCATATAGGAGGTCCTATTCTGAAACCTATTCGATACCCCTGAGAAACAATATTCTGAATCCACTGATTTTGAGCAGAAACTGTCCAAATGTGTTGAAATAATTTCTATCTGCCACCCGCCAGTTGAACTGGTTTGAGGGCCGCACCTTAAAGCGGTCTTAAAGGGACACAACCCAATTTTTTTCTTTCGTGATTCCGATAGAGCATGCAATTTTAAGCAACTTTCTAATTTACTTCTATTATCAATTTTTCTTCGTTAACTTGCTATCTTAATTTGAAGGGCGGAGAAAGGGCGGAGCCGTAAACGCACATCAGTGTTTGACCAAGGCGGTATTTACAAATCCACCATATACATGGGTTTCCCTGCAATGTGATTTCAGCCTGTCGATTGCCTCTGATTACGGATATATGCGATACTTTGGTGCAAGTCATCACGCTCACTGAGCATTACACAAAGCCGGACAGAGCCTTTGCAAGAGACTACACGCTCAGAGCGATATCCGACAGGAAGCGGGACAGAATTTCAGCAAGTATACTCTGTGTCTATTGTATTGCAAAGTGTTATAATATACATCTTCATTTCTATATTCTGTGTGACACTCTTCATTATGTGTTCTCAGTGAGACTTATAGCAAGTTTTGCACCTTACGCATTAGCATCAGAAGGTTTTGAACTGAATCAGTGACTAAGTTGTGTGTGTTGCTGATTTAAGCTGTCTTGGATATACGACAAGTTGATGTGATAGACCTCAGTTCGAAAGTGTGTAAGACCCAGAATAACGGGTGGTCATATATATAGTGGTTGATATATTGGCAGTGAACTGTGTGTATTGAACTACAATCAAGCTCGACAGTTTGTGACATATGTGGATTACAAAAATTACCATTCACATAAAGTTTGTAGTGAGCTTCAATCAAGCCTAATACATTGTTACATTATATATATGGATTACAAAGTATCAATACATGATCTTGGGCTTTTTGGTTCACAGCATTGAACGGTGTAATTTTTGTAAATACGCCTTTTTTTTTTCTCCTTAGGGACGCCTAAGGGGGAGTGTTATGTATGTCTGTGTATGCGAGTCTGTATGAGGATAGGTTAGGTACCTTTTTTGATATGTCTTTTTTACATTAGTTTTTCAATATATTATACTGTTGAAACTGTATGATTATTTCATTAGTATTAAATCATTTGACTGCAACCAGTTAGGTGTGCTGAGTATTTTTGTATATTGGTGGGTATGTAGGCAATACCTTACTCTTGCAACCTTTCTTGTTTTGACATTTTTTTCTACTAAGTAGTGCTGCTATTTTGTTATTGATTTGATAATTAATATAACTGTGTTGGTTATGCAAAACTGGGGAATGGGTAATAAAGGGATTATCTATCTTTAAAAACAATAACAATTCTATGGTAGACTGTCCCTTTAAATTTATTATCTTGGGGCAGAAAAACTCCCTTTCCCCCGGTGATAGTGGAGATAATAGAGATAATAGAGTCCAATTGAGAACCAAATAAATTACTACCCTGAAATGATAAAGATAGTAATATAAAGATAGTAATATAGATTTAGACACCATATCAGCATTCAAAGATTTAAGCCATAAAGCTCTTCTAGTAAGAATAGCTAAAGACAGATTTAACATCAATCTTAATGACAAATATAGCATCACAAATGAAATGATTAGCATGTTGAAGTAAAAGAACAATGCTAGACAATTCAGGTTATGCTGACTTTTTAGCTAAACTGTCCAACCAAAATGTTGAAGCAGCAGCAACATCAGCAATATAAATAACAGGTCTAAGAATATAGCCAGTATGTAAATATGCTTTTCTAAGATAGGATTCAATTTTCCTATCTAAAGGATCCTTAAAGGAAGTACTATTTTCCATAGGAATAGTAGTACGTTGCAAAAGTAGAAATAGCCCCATCAACCTTAGGGACTTTTTCCCAAAACTCTAACTTAGCCACAGGTAAAGGATATAGCTTTTTAAACCTAGAAAAAGGGATAAAAGAAACACTAAGTTTAGACAATTATTTAGTAAACATATGAGAGATAGCATCTGGAATAGGAAAAATTTCAGGAGTAACCTCAGAAGTTTTAAAAACAGAATTCAAACGTCTGCTATTCTTGTTATCAAGAGGACTAGATTCCTATATACCCAAAGTAAACAATACTTCCTTTAATAAAGAATGAATATATTCAATCTTAAAAATAAAGGATGATTTATCAATTTCAGTCTATGAAGTGGGATCCTCTGAGCCAGAGAAATCCTCAGCAGAAGATACTTCAGTATGCTGTTGATCAATACAAACTTCATCAGATTTATGAGGTTAGGAGAGACCTTTTACGTTTATTTGAAGGCGGACTAGCAGTCATAGCCTTCTCTATGGCTGCAGCAATATAAATTTTCATATCTACAGGACTATCATGTTCATTAGACTGTGAAGGATCAACAGTAAATGTATTTGTACTTATAGAAACATTATCAGCATGTAATCATTTTTCATAACAAGTGCCTCATATTAGAGCTGAAGAAGATCAGCTAATTTACAACATACACACTTAGCTTTGGTAGAATTGTGTTCAGGCAGCTTAGTTCCTACAGTAACATCAGAGGCAGGATCAGTTTGAGACATCTTGCAAAATGTAACAATATATAAAAAATAATATTTAAACAAAATATCTAATTTCCTCAAATTAGCAGTTTGAGGAATGGGAAAAAAAATGCTTATGATAACATTTTTATACAAAAGTAAAAACAAAAGCAAGCAACCTAGCCCTCTATGAATCAAATGAGAGCAGAGAGCAAACGAGGGAGAGACTTAATATAACAAATTTAGGTGCCAAAAATGACGCAAACGCAGAGAAAAAAAAAAACTTGTCATAACAGGCGCAACTCCATGCCCAAAGAACTTGCATCAAGAAAGTCGCAAGAAATTACGAGATTTGCGTCACGGCAGACGCTATTTCGCATCACAAAATTTTTTCACCAAAAATGTTGCAATAAAAAGTAATATGCGTCATCGCGAGCCTAAGCCCACGAAAATTTTGAAGAAAAAAAAAAAAAAAAACAGGTAGGCCTAAAAACTCCCATAAACCTAATTTCCATGCTGAAACTGTTATAATGCAAAAGGGAAATACACAGACCTGACTCATGGCAATATATATACAACATACATTTAAAAGTTTATAAGATAAAGTGCCAAACATAGCTGAGTGTGTCGTAAAAAAATTATATATACTTACCAGAAGACACCCATCTACATATAGCAGACAGCCAAACCAGTACTGAAACATATCAGCAGAGGTAATGGTAGAGGAGTATAATGTTGATCTGAAAAGGGAGGTGGCAGATGAATCCCTGCGACTGATTACAGAGAGCCTTAGAAAAGATTTCCCATAGATAAAAAAAACATGGCATCAGGCAATACTCCCTTCACAACCCTCAGAAAAACACTATACTTTGAGAGGCAAAGTTTGTAAAACTGAGGTATGAGTGAAGTGGGAGGTGTATTTATAGGCATTATTAGGTTTGGGAAACTTTGCCCCCTCCTGGTAGGAATATCCCATAAGTCACTAGCTCATGGACTCTTGCCACTTACATGAAAGCAATGTGTATTAGATGATTATGCATCATAGCTATAATTCTGTAAATGAGCAGAGAGAGGTTTCTGAAAACATTACCTAAGTTCTCATGTGGCTTAGTAGGAATGTCCTCCCAGGTATTTGTTTCAAAGTTGTATGCGTGGATCTTCAGAGAGAAAAATAGGTTAATCAGAAGAAAATGATTCCCTGCAGTGGCATCGCAATTCTGGAATATCTGACATAACAAAACCTTCCTATAGGGTTCATCAGTGCCTAATTAGTAGCTTATAAACATGGCAGGCTTAGCAGTTGCATTTATGCTCAGCTAAAAGAAGAGAGTTTAATATGGCTGTTTAGAGAGACATTAAACTCAAAATTTTACATCTGTCCCTAATCGGTCACAACAAAGGTGACCAGGAACATGGATTCCTCCAGGCTTTTCAAAAGGTGTATCTCAACTGCTCTTAAAGGGACAGGGAACCCCAAAATTTTATTTCAAGAATTGGTCAGAACATCCAATTTTAAACTATTTTACAATTTACTAAATTCTCTTGTTATCCTTTGCTGAAGGAACAGTACTGTACTACTGACAGCTAGATGAACACATCTAGTTAGTCAATCACACAAGACAAATCTGTGCAGGCACCAATCAGCAGCTAGCCCCCACTAGTGTAGGATATGGGCTTATTCTTTGGGAACAAAGGATACCAAGAGAACTAAGCACATTTATACATATAAGTGAATTTAAACGAATCTTAAAATGACATGCTCTATCTGAATAATGAAGTTTAATTTTGATTTTCCGGTGTCTAATAGGCAAAACCTTGTACTTGTGCAAATAAAATGACTGTTAAACGGTTTTACAACTTTTTTGCATTGCATTTAAAAGCTATAAGATTCAGGTTAGCATGTGCCTACCAGTTTCCAACTTCTCTACCATCTCCAACTTCCCCTTTCTTCTCTCTGACCACCATCTACTAACTTTCTCTATCACTCTACTTACAGCATCGTCTCACAAGCCCCCCAAAAAACATAATTTATGTAAGAACTTACCTGATAAATTCATTTCTTTCATATTAACAAGAGTCCATGAGCTAGTGACGTATGGGATATACATTCCTACCAGGAGGGGCAAAGTTTCCCAAACCTTAAAATGCCTATAAATACACCCCTCACCACACCCACAAATCAGTTTAACGAATAGCCAAGAAGTGGGGTGATAAGAAAAAAAAGTGCGAAGCATATAAAATAAGGAATTGGAATAATTGTGCTTTATACAAAAAAATCATAACCACCACAAAAAAGGGTGGGCCTCATGGACTCTTGTTAATATGAAAGAAATGAATTTATCAGGTAAGTTCTTACATAAATTATGTTTTCTTTCATGTAATTAACAAGAGTCCATGAGCTAGTGACGTATGGGATAATGACTACCCAAGATGTGGATCTTTCCACACAAGAGTCACTAGAGAGGGAGGGATAAAATAAAGACAGCCAATTCCTGCTGAAAATAATCCACACCCAAAATAAAGTTTAACAAAAAACATAAGCAGAAGATTCAAACTGAAACCGCTGCCTGAAGAACTTTTCTACCAAAAACTGCTTCAGAAGAAGAAAATACATCAAAATGGTAGAATTTAGTAAAAGTATGCAAAGAGGACCAAGTTGCTGCTTTGCAGATCTGGTCAACCGAAGCTTCATTCCTAAACGCCCAGGAAGTAGATACTGACCTAGTAGAATGAGCTGTAATTCTCTGAGGCGGAATTTTACCCGACTCAACATAGGCAAGATGAATTAAAGATTTCAACCAAGATGCCAAAGAAATGGCAGAAGCTTTCTGGCCTTTCCTAGAACCGGAAAAGATAACAAATAGACTAGAAGTCTTACGGAAAGATTTCGTAGCTTCAACATAATATTTCAAAGCTCTAACAACATCCAAAGAATGCAATGATTTCTCCTTAGAATTCTTAGGATTAGGACATAATGAAGGAACCACAATTTCTCTACTAATGTTATTGGAATTCACAACTTTAGGTAAAAATTCAAACGAAGTTCGCAACACCGCCTTATCCTGATGAAAAATCAGAAAAGGAGACTCACATGAAAGAGCAGATAATTCAGAAACTCTTCTAGCAGAAGAGATGGCCAAAAGGAACAAAACTTTCCAAGAAAGTAATTTAATGTCCAATGAATGCATAGGTTCAAACAGAGGAGCTTGAAGAGCTCCCAGAACCAAATTCAAACTCCAAGGAGGAGAAATTGACTTAATGACAGGTTTTATACGAACCAAAGCTTGTACAAAACAATGAATATCAGGAAGAATAGCAATCTTTCTGTGAAAAAGAACAGAAAGAGCGGAGATTTGTCCTTTCAAAGAACTCGCGGACAAACCCTTATCTAAACCATCCTGAAGAAACTGTAAAATTCTTGGTATTCTAAAAGAATGCCAAGAAAAATGATGAGAAAGACACCAAGAAATATAAGTCTTCCAGACTCTATAATATATCTCTCGAGATACAGATTTACGAGCCTGTAACATAGTATTAATCACAGAGTCAGAGAAACCTCTTTGACCAAGAATCAAGCGTTCAATCTCCATACCTTTAAATTTAAGGATTTCAGATCCGGATGGAAAAAAGGACCTTGTGACAGAAGGTCTGGTCTTAACGGAAGAGTCCATGGTTGGCAAGATGCCATCCGGACAAGATCCGCATACCAAAACCTGTGAGGCCATGCCGGAGCTATTAGCAGAACAAACGAGCATTCCCTCAGAATCTTGGAGATTACTCTTGGAAGAAGAACTAGAGGCGGAAAGATATAGGCAGGATGATACTTCCAAGGAAGTGATAATGCATCCACTGCCTCCGCCTGAGGATCCCGGGATCTGGACAGATACCTGGGAAGTTTCTTGTTTAGATGAGAGGCCATCAGATCTATCTCTGGGAGCCCCCACATTTGAACAATCTGAAGAAATACCTCTGGGTGAAGAGACCATTCGCCCGGATGCAACGTTTGGCGACTGAGATAATCCGCTTCCCAATTGTCTACACCTGGGATATGAACCGCAGAGATTAGACAGGAGCTGGATTCCGCCCAAACCAAAATTCGAGATACTTCTTTCATAGCCAGAGGACTCTTCACCACCTCCCTTGGAGGCAAAGTTTGTAAAACTGATTTGTGGGTGTGGTGAGGGGTGTATTTATAGGCATTTTAAGGTTTGGGAAACTTTGCCCCTCCTGGTAGGAATGTATATCCCATACGTCACTAGCTCATGGACTCTTGTTAATTACATGAAAGAAACTGCTACCTTAAAATAATTTAAATGACTTGGATCTCAGACATTTCTGCTTAACTGAAACTTCTACTCTCCAGCATTTTATCCCTCTGTTGCCCAGACCTTGTGACCTTACAGTGTAATTCTGCACTAAATTAAACTCTTGCACAGTGAACAGTGGAGACTGCAGCTTTGTCATCATGCATTCAATGACAACCATGGCACACCAAACAGACCCACTATCTGCAATGTTCACGGACTGCTGAACATCAGTGGAGAAAATCAGGCACCAGTGATGATTTCCTGCATTATAAATTCATCTTCATACAACTCTGCCCTCAGCCTGACAAAAGTTAATTTCTCCTCCCTTATGTCAACTCGCGTATCCAAGCCCAGAAAGCGGTTTTCAACCTTAAACATCTGCCTTTACCTCCGCCTACTTAAAACTCACTGCTTAGATTATTGCGGGTCACTTCAAAAATAAAATCGACAATTAGAAAATAAAATTTCACCCTCACACCCCTCAAACTCAGCCCTTCCACCCACAAAACTCTGTAACAGAGAAAGAAGTCTTCATACCCCTATCTTATGCTCATCTCACAACCTGCCCACGTGGCCCTATCACATCATGACTTCTTTCTCTCTCTCTGATTCTCTAACCTCTGCCCTGACTCATCTCTTTAACCAATCTCTTGCCACTGGCACATTTCCTTATACATTCAAGCATGCATTAATCACACCAATCCTAAAACAAGCCCTCACCTCGACCCCTCCACCCCTTCTAAATATCAACCCACCTCCTTACTTCCCTTTAAATTATTGGAACAACTAGTTTTTAACCACCTAAATCAATTTCTCTCAACTAACTGTAAACTTAATTCAAGCGGAATTAAGGCCAGATTTGTAGTTAAACACTCATCAGAAACAGCTTTCAAATGACCTATCAGATAAAACAAAGTGACGCTACTCCTTACTAATTCTTCTGGATCCAACTGCTGCTTACGAGAAAGTTGAGTCCACTTCTATTAAAAACTAAATTTATGCTCACCTGATAAATTTATTTCTTTCCAGATATCGAGAGTCCACAACGTCATTCAATTACTAGTGGGAATATCACTCCTGGCCAGCAGGAGGAGGCAAAGTGCACCACAGCAAAGCTGTTAAGTGTCACTCCCCTACCTATAATCCCCAGTCATTCGACCAAAGGGAAATGGAAAAGGAATAACACAAAGGAGTAGCAAAGCCTGAGGTTTAATAAAAAAAATAACTATCCAAATAAAGGGTGGGGTCATGGACTCTCCATATCCGGAAAGAAAGAAATTTATCAGTTAAGCATAAATTTTGTTTTCTTTCCTAAGATGGAAAGTAGCCTTCTAACCCTTACGCTTTCCTGAGAAACAAACAAAAAGGGCAGAAGACTGGCGAAAATCCTTAGTCGTCTGTAGGTAGAATTTTAGAGCACGTACAACATCCAAGTTGTGCAACAGACGTTCTTTATGAGAAGGAGTGGGACAGAGAGAAGGAACAACAATTTATATTAATATTCTATCTGAAATCACTTAAGGAAGAAGCCCCAATTTAGTACAAAGGACCGCCTTATCCGCATGAAAGATAAGGTAAGGCGAATCACACTGCAAAGCTTTGATTTCCGAAACTCTCCGAGCAGAAGCGATAGCAATAAGAAACAAAACCTTCCAAGATAGCAACTTAATATCTATGGAATGCATTGGCTTAAACGGAGCCTGCTGCAAAAGTTTAACAAGATTAAGGCTCCAAGGAGGAGCCACAGGTTTAAACATAGGCCTGACAAAAAGATTGAACATCTGGCACATCGGCCAGACGCTTGTGTAACAAAGTAGATAATGCAGAAATCTGAACTTTCAGAGAACTGACAACCCTTTCTTCAGACCTTCCTGGAGAAAAGACAAAATTCTAGGAATCCTGACCCTACTCCAAGAGTAGCCCTTAGATTCACACCAATAAAAAGGTATTTACGCCATACCTTATGGTAAATTTTTCAAGTAACAGGCTTGCGAGCCTGGATCATGGTCTCAATGACCAACTCCACGCTTAGACAGAACTAAGTGTTCAATCTCCAAGCAGTCAGAGAAATGAGATTTGGATGGAGGAATGGACCCCAAGTTAGAAGGGCCTTCCTCAGAGGCAACCTCAAAGGCGGCCAAGATGACATCTTCACTAGGTCTGCAGGAGCTATTAGAATTACTGATGCTCTCTCGTTTGATATGAGCAATAACTTGTGGAAGGAGCACAGACGGAGGAAACAGGTATGCTAGACCGAAATCCCAAGGAACCGCCAGAGTATCTATCAGAGCGGCCTGAGGATCTAATGACCTTGAACCGTACCTTGGAAGCTTGGCGTTCTGCTGGCGCCATCAAATCCAACTCCGGCGCACCCCCCCCCCCCATTTGAGGGTTAACCTGGAGAACATCACCGGATGTAGAGCCCACTTCCCAGGATGAAATGTCTGTCTGCTCAGGAAATCCGCTACACAGGTGTCCACTGAATAATCCATGCCACCTCCTTCATGGCTAAGGAACTCCGAGTTCCTCCCTGGTGGTTGATGTTGTCCGCCTGAAACCTGATAAACAGGGCTAAAGACAAATGAGGCCCAGCCATCAGATGCTCCTGAGCAAGCCACCACGGGAGAGTGTCTCTTGTCGACTGGTCTAGATCTATCCTCAGAGACCGATCTGAATGGTCTCCGTTCCATTGGCTGAGCATGCATAACTGCAGAGCTCTCAAATGGAATTGAGCAAAGGGAATCATGTCCATAGAAGTGACCATCAGACCAATTACCTCCATACATTGAGCTACTGACAGCCGAACAGTAGACTGAAGACACAGGCAAGAATCTTGGATTTTCTGACCTCTGTGAGAATTTTTTTTTATAGATCGGGAATCTATTATAGTACCTATGAAACCACCCTTGTAGCAGGAACAAGGTAACTCTTTTCCAGATTCACTTTCCATCTGTGGCAACGTAGAAAAGACAACAAGATCTTTGTATGAGAGTTTGCTTGTTGAAAAGATGGCGCCTGAACTAATATGTTGTACAGGTAGGGCGCCACTGCAATTACCCGAGACCTGATCACTGCTAAGAGAGACCCCAGAACCTTTGAGAAAATTCTGGGAGCTGTGGCAAGGCCAAACGGATGAGCCACAAACTGAAAGTGTTGGTCTACAAAAGCGAATTTCAGGAACTTTTGATGATCCCTGTGGATGGGAACATGAAGATACGCATCCTTCAGTTCTATGGTCGTCATGAACTGATCGTCTTGGACCAAAGGAAGAATTAAACGAATGGTTTCCATTTTGAAGGACATTACCCTGAGAAACTTGCTGGGTCACTTTAGTTCTAAAATGTCGAAAGGCTCCCTCTTTTTTGGGAACCACAAACAAATTTGAATAAAATCCTGTACCCTGTTCCCTTACTGGAACAATCACTCCGAGGGAGGAAAGGTCCTGAACGCAGTTCAAGAATGCCTCTTTTTACTTGGTCTGCAGATAATCTTGAGAGGAGGAATCTGCCCCTGTGAGGGAAAGTTTTGAATTCTATCTTGTAACCCTGAGATACTATGTTCACAGTCCAAGGATCTGGGACATCTTGTATCCACGCTTGACAAAATAAAGGAAAGTCTGCCAAAACTTGATCCCATCCCGGATTGGGGGCCAACCCTTCATGCTGACAGACTCAGCTGAGGGTTTCTTTCATTGCTTCCCCTTATTTCAAGATTGATTGGGCTTCCAAGAAGACTTGGACTGTTCCTGCTTGGAAGAGTAAGGCTTTTGACCTTTGAAGTTACAAAAATTACTTTGACGTCCTTTAGGTCTGTTCTTCTTGTCTTGTGGTAGAAGACACCCTTTTCCACCCGTAATATCAGAAATTATTTCTACCAGACCAGGTCCAAACAACGTCTTACCCTTGTAAGGAAGCGTCAGAAGCTTGGACTGCGGGCTAAGACAGTGAGGTTGGCTCCCAGTCTAATGACTTGCATGTTAGCATAAAAATAAAGGAATTGGCTAGTTTGAGAGCCTTAATCCTATCTTGAATCACCTCCAACAGAGTCTCTACTAAAATTGATTCAGAAAAGGTGTTGCACCAATAAGATGCCGCACTTGTTACTGTGGCAAAACAAACTGCAGGTTGCCATTGAAGACCTTGATGAACATGCATCTTTTTTAAATAAGCCTCCAGCTTTTTGTCTATGGGATCCTTAAAGGAGCATCTATCCTCTATAGGGATCGTAGTTCTCTTAGCCAGAGTAGAAATAGCCCCTTCTACTTTAGGCACTGTGCGCCATGAATCTTTAATGAGTCAGCAACAGGAAACATCTTTCTAAAGATGGGAGACGAAGAAAAAAAAAAGGTATCCCTGGCTTCTCCCATTCCTGTACCATGTAATTTTCTGTACCATGGGCAGCAATGTGTTAGGAAACAAAGCAAGGACTACTTCACAACTTCCTAACTGCTTAAAAGCCACCACTACTCTACTGAAGAGATTGACGTGGACTCAGCTAAACACAAATCCTTGCTTGCAGGGAAAAGTACCAGAAAAAATAAATTATGCTTACCTGATAATTTTATTTTCTTCTGATGGGGAGAGTCCACAGCTGCATTCATTACTTTTGGTAATCCAGAAGCTGGCCACCAGGAGGAGGCAAAGACACCCCAGCCAAAGGCTTAAATACCTCCCCCACTTCCCTCATCCCCCACTCATTCTGCCAAGGGAACAAGGAACAGTAGGAGAAATATCAGGTGAAAAAAAAAAAAAAAAGTGCCAGAAGAATTAAAACATGGCCGCCCCCCATAAAAAACTTGGGCGGGAAACTGTGGACTCTCCCAGTCAGAAGAAAAGAAAATTATCAGGTAAGCATAATTTATGTTTTTCATCTTAAACAGGGAGAGTCCACAGCTGCATTCATTACTTTTGGGAAAACAATACCCAAGCTATAGAGGACACTGAATGCAAAAAAGGGCGGGTAGACAGGGCGGCCCATTCGAAGGGCACCACAGCCTGAAATTACCCAAACCAATCAACTGCTGCTGTACCGAGCAGAACAAAAAAGGACTGAAAGGACTAAGTAACTGCCCAACAGTTAAATCCAGCAAGACCCAGATAGAGACCACTCAAAATGTACTAGATTCCACTGAGCACAAAGGCCCCGAAGAGACAAGTCCCGCTGGCTCCAAGCTCGTACTGATTCCACCTATTCCCAGAAGGGAAAAGGAAAAAGAAATATTCAACAAGAGATCTAAAATCTCAGCAACTAGGGTAAAAAAAGGAACCCCTGCAAATTCGAGCGAAACCGCAAGTTGCAGCAAGACAAAGAAATAGAGAGATAAACTCCAACAACCTACCAGAATTAAGATGGGGAAAAAAACCTCTACCCCAATCTAGAGAAAGTTCAAAGACCAAGAATCGATCCAAAGACGGAGCAGAACCCATAACTCACAGAGTGCCGTCTGCACTCCTGAAAGAGCTATCGCGGAATAAGCAGATATTCCCCAGAACTGCCAACAGTTAGCAGCATAAGCACTTATGGTGCTCCAGATGGAGCTCCCGGCTCCCACTCTGCCACACAAGACTAGTAAACATCAGTCACGAACACTAGCCTAACAGTTAAAAAACGTCACCAGGAGACTCCCACAGAGGGAACCCTCCAGAAGTGCAGGAACTCACGCCCTTAAAAAAATATTGAAGCCGAGTAAAAACTCCTATCTCCACCTCAAGGGAGATCACAAGATCTGGTCCATAAGCCTCAGGCCGAAAAAGGTATAACCAGCCCACAGCTGGATTTGAACCAACAACTCAAGTTGCAAGGCCCCAAAAACCCACCAGTAGGTTACATGGGCTACTTCCTCGAGACAAAGACCCAGCACCGAAAACGCCTGGCATGTCCGAAGATAAGGAAATAAATAAATCCCTGTATTACCCAGAACTCAAAAAGGAGGACTAAACGGTAACAAAGGGTGTGCAAACCCTGACCATATGTAAAAAGCTTGGCAAGCTAAACCACAAAGCCGGAAAAGAACATAGTACGATCTAGGGTTCCAGAACCCAGACCAAGATTGAAGGTGAACTCCCAAACAAAGAGAGACCACACACACTGACACAACAGTGGTAACACAATACCAGAATCCGCCCCAACATGACAGTACCACAAGGAAGAGGGACCTCCCCCCCTCCGAGCATTAAGCGGACACCATGGTATATCCCACTCCCCCTAAGGGGAGGGAAATGAAGAGAAACATGCTCACCCACCCACAGGTACAGAACATGTGTCATCAAACAGACGGCAAAAACAGAACAGACTGAAAAGGGCACCCTCCAGCTGTAACATCGGTCCAGGAGCCAAACAGACAGCCCACGAGCCCACCTATAAAGTGGAAAGGCTGAATAAGAGATCAATCTACCGCTTGCTAGGCAGCTAACAAGCCATCAAGCCCTTCTCAAGTCTCCGCCCGAAGGAGCAAGCGGATGAGACACCCTCAAGGGCTGAATCACTTGGGATCCAACTAGGAGGTCCGGCCAGATATCCTAGCCAAGACAAAAAACAACTAGGTACCTGGAAACCGGAGCCGGTCACAGACTAGGAACCACTAAGGATCCATAGGAATATCTCATACGGAGAACCCTAGAAGATGCAAGCATGGCCCATACAAAGGCCCTAGGGCACTGGAAGTTCACTAAGCATCCTAGAGACAGAAAATATACTTTCACAAATTTCGAGGGACAATAGCCTCCAGACCAACAGCTAAGAAGCTGACAATAAACGTCCACCTCTTCAACAGAGGCTGCAAAAATCAAAAACATCCATCTAGGTCCACCTCCCGGTAACCCCCCAGGACCAAGGGACAACAGGATGATGAATATCGATATCCCAAAACCTACATAGCAACTGATATGGATGTAAGAATGGGTAACTCCAAGAACCGCAAAGAGATCAAAGCATTCTCTATAGTCCCTAAAAACATAGTAGCAGACGAGAAGCAGTATGAGGAAAAAAGGTGGACAAAAGTGCCAGTCAAAAACTGATGACCAACCAACCATCCCCCCCCATGGTAAAAAAACATAATTTATGTAAGAACTTACCTGATAAATTCATTTCTTTCATATTAACAAGAGTCCATGAGCTAGTGACGTATGGGATATACATTCCTACCAGGAGGGGCAAAGTTTCCCAAACCTTAAAATGCCTATAAATACACCCCTCACCACACCCACAAATCAGTTTAACGAATAGCCAAGAAGTGGGGTGATAAGAAAAAAAGTGCGAAGCATATAAAATAAGGAATTGGAATAATTGTGCTTTATACAAAAAAATCATAACCACCACAAAAAAGGGTGGGCCTCATGGACTCTTGTTAATATGAAAGAAATGAATTTATCAGGTAAGTTCTTACATAAATTATGTTTTCTTTCATGTAATTAACAAGAGTCCATGAGCTAGTGACGTATGGGATAATGACTACCCAAGATGTGGATCTTTCCACACAAGAGTCACTAGAGAGGGAGGGATAAAATAAAGACAGCCAATTCCTGCTGAAAATAATCCACACCCAAAATAAAGTTTAACAAAAAACATAAGCAGAAGATTCAAACTGAAACCGCTGCCTGAAGAACTTTTCTACCAAAAACTGCTTCAGAAGAAGAAAATACATCAAAATGGTAGAATTTAGTAAAAGTATGCAAAGAGGACCAAGTTGCTGCTTTGCAGATCTGGTCAACCGAAGCTTCATTCCTAAACGCCCAGGAAGTAGATACTGACCTAGTAGAATGAGCTGTAATTCTTTGAGGCGGAATTTTACCCGACTCAACATAGGCAAGATGAATTAAAGATTTCAACCAAGATGCCAAAGAAATGGCAGAAGCTTTCTGGCCTTTCCTAGAACCGGAAAAGATAACAAATAGACTAGAAGTCTTACGGAAAGATTTCGTAGCTTCAACATAATATTTCAAAGCTCTAACAACATCCAAAGAATGCAATGATTTCTCCTTAGAATTCTTAGGATTAGGACATAATGAAGGAACCACAATTTCTCTACTAATGTTGTTGGAATTCACAACTTTAGGTAAAAATTCAAAAGAAGTTCGCAACACCGCCTTATCCTGATGAAAAATCAGAAAAGGAGACTCACACGAAAGAGCAGATAATTCAGAAACTCTTCTAGCAGAAGAGATGGCCAAAAGGAACAAAACTTTCCAAGAAAGTAATTTAATGTCCAATGAATGCATAGGTTCAAACGGAGGAGCTTGAAGAGCTCCCAGAACCAAATTCAAACTCCAAGGAGGAGAAATTGACTTAATGACAGGTTTTATACGAACCAAAGCTTGTACAAAACCATGAATATCAGGAAGAATAGCAATCTTTCTGTGAAAAAGAACAGAAAGAGCGGAGATTTGTCCTTTCAAAGAACTTGCGGACAAACCCTTATCTAAACCATCCTGAAGAAACTGTAAAATTCTCGGTATTCTAAAAGAATGCCAAGAAAAATGATGAGAAAGACACCAAGAAATATAAGTCTTCCAGACTCTATAATATATCTCTCGAGATACAGATTTACGAGCCTGTAACATAGTATTAATCACGGAGTCAGAGAAACCTCTATGACCAAGAATCAAGCGTTCAATCTCCATACCTTTAAATTTAAGGATTTCAGATCCGGATGGAAAAAAGGACCTTGTGACAGAAGGTCTGGTCTTAACGGAAGAGTCCATGGCTGGCAAGATGCCATCCGGACAAGATCCGCATACCAAAACCTGTGAGGCCATGCCGGAGCTATTAGCAGAACAAACGAGCATTCCCTCAGAATCTTGGAGATTACTCTTGGAAGAAGAACTAGAGGCGGAAAGATATAGGCAGGATGATACTTCCAAGGAAGTGATAATGCATCCACTGCCTCCGCCTGAGGATCCCGGGATCTGGACAGATACCTGGGAAGTTTCTTGTTTAGATGAGAGGCCATCAGATCTATCTCTGGAAGCCCCCACAATTGAACAATCTGAAGAAATACCTCTGGGTGAAGAGACCATTCGCCCGGATGCAACGTTTGGCGACTGAGATAATCCGCTTCCCAATTGTCTACACCTGGGATATGAACCGCAGAGATTAGACAGGAGCTGGATTCCGCCCAAACCAAAATTCGAGATACTTCTTTCATAGCCAGAGGACTGTGAGTCCCTCCTTGATGATTGATGTATGCCACAGTTGTGACATTGTCTGTCTGAAAACAAATGAACGATTCTCTCTTCAGAAGAGGCCAAAACTGAAGAGCTCTGAAAACTGCACGGAGTTCCAAGATATTGATCGGTAATCTCACCTCCTGAGATTCCCAAACTCCTTGTGCCGTCAGAGATCCCCACACAGCTCCCCAACCTGTGAGACTTGCATCTGTTGAAATTACAGTCCAGGTCGGAAGAACAAAAGAAGCCCCCTGAATTAAACGATGGTGATCTGTCCACCACGTTAGAGAGTGCCGAACAATCGGTTTTAAAGATATTAATTGATATATCTTCGTGTAATCCCTGCACCATTGGTTCAGCATACAGAGCTGAAGAGGTCGCATGTGAAAACGAGCAAAGGGGATCGCGTCCGATGCAGCAGTCATAAGACCTAGAATTTCCATGCATAAGGCTACCGAAGGGAATGATTGAGACTGAAGGTTTCGACAGGCTGTAATCAATTTTAGACGTCTCTTGTCTGTTAAAGACAAAGTCATGGACACTGAATCTATCTGGAAACCCAGAAAGGTTACCCTTGTTTGAGGAATCAAAGAACTTTTTGGTAAATTGATCCTCCAACCATGATCTTGAAGAAACAACACAAGTCGATTCGTATGAGACTCTGCTAAATGTAAAGACGGAGCAAGTACCAAGATATCGTCCAAATAAGGAAATACCACAATACCCTGTTCTCTGATTACAGACAGAAGGGCACCGAGAATCTTTGTGAAAATTCTTGGAGCTGTAGCAAGGCCAAACGGTAGAGCCACAAATTGGTAATGCTTGTCTAGAAAAGAGAATCTCAGGAACTGATAATGATCTGGATGAATTGGAATATGCAGATATGCATCCTGTAAATCTATTGTGGACATATAATTCCCTTGCTGAACAAAAGGCAATATAGTCCTTACAGTTACCATCTTGAACGTTGGTATCCTTACATAACGATTCAATAATTTTAGATCCAGAACTGGTCTGAAGGAATTCTCCTTCTTTGGTACAATGAAGAGATTTGAATAAAACCCCATCCCCTGTTCCGGAACTGGAACTGGCATAATTACTCCAGCCAACTCTAGATCTGAAACACAATTCAGAAATGCTTGAGCTTTCACTGGATTTACTGGGACATGGGAAAGAAAAAATCTCTTTGCAGGAGGTCTCATCTTGAAACCAATTCTGTACCCTTCTGAAACAATGTTCTGAATCCAAAGATTGTGAACAGAATTGATCCAAATTTCTTTGAAAAAACGTAACCTGCCCCCTACCAGCTGAACTGGAATGAGGGCCGTACCTTCATGTGAACTTAGAAGCAGGCTTTGCCTTTCTAGCAGGCTTGGATTTATTCCAGACTGGAGATGGTTTCCAAACTGAAACTGCTCCTGAGGACGAAGGATCAGGCTTTTGTTCTTTGTTGAAACGAAAGGAACGAAAACGATTGTTAGCCCTGTTTTTACCTTTAGACTTTTTATCCTGTGGTAAAAAAGTTCCTTTCCCACCAGTAACAGTTGAAATAATAGAATCCAACTGAGAACCAAATAATTTGTTTCCCTGGAAAGAAATGGAAAGTAGAGTTGATTTAGAAGCCATATCAGCATTCCAAGTCTTAAGCCATAAAGCTCTTCTGGCTAAGATAGCCAGAGACATAAATCTAACATCAACTCTAATAATATCAAAAATGGCATCACAGATGAAATTATTAGCATGCTGGAGAAGAATAATAATATCATGAGAATCACGATTTGTTACTTGTTGCGCTAGAGTTTCCAACCAAAAAGTTGAAGCTGCAGCAACATCAGCCAATGATATAGCAGGTCTAAGAAGATTACCTGAACATAGATAAGCTTTTCTTAGAAAAGATTCAATTTTTCTATCTAAAGGATCTTTAAACGAGGTACCATCTGACGTAGGAATGGTAGTACGTTTAGCAAGGGTAGAAATAGCCCCATCAACTTTAGGGATTTTGTCCCAAAATTCTAACCTGTCAGGCGGAACAGGATATAATTGCTTAAAACGTTTAGAAGGAGTAAATGAATTACCCAATTTATCCCATTCCTTAGCAATTACTGCAGAAATAGCATTAGGAACAGGAAAGACTTCTGGAATAACCGCAGGAGCTTTAAAAACCTTATCCAAACGTATAGAATTAGTATCAAGAGGACTAGAATCCTCTATTTCTAAAGCAATTAGTACTTCTTTAAGTAAAGAGCGAATAAATTCCATCTTAAATAAATATGAAGATTTATCAGCATCAATCTCTGAGACAGAATCCTCTGAACCAGAAGAGTCCAAAGAATCAGAATGATGGTGTTCATTTAAAAATTCATCTGTAGAGAGAGAAGATTTAAAAGACTTTTTACGTTTACTAGAAGGAGAAATAACAGACAAAGCCTTCTTTATGGATTCAGAAACAAAATCTCTTATGTTATCAGGAACATTCTGCACCTTAGATGTTGAGGGAACTGCAACAGGCAATGGTACATCACTAAAGGAAATATTATCTGCTTTAACAAGTTTGTCATGACAATTATTACAAACAACAGCTGGAGGAATAGCTACCAAAAGTTTACAGCAGATACACTTAGCTTTGGTAGATCCAGCAGGCAGTGGTTTTCCTGTAGTATCTTCTGGCTCAGATGCAACGTGAGACATCTTGCAATATGTAAGAGAAAAAACAACATATAAAGCAAAATAGATCAAATTCCTTATAAGACAGTTTCAGGAATGGGAAAAAAATGCCAAACATCAAGCTTCTAGCAACCAGAAGCAAATGAAAAATGAGACTGAAATAATGTGGAGACAAAAGCGACGCCCATATTTTTTGGCGCCAAATAAGACGCCCACATTTATTTGGCGCCTAAATGCTTTTGGCGCCAAAAATGACGCCACATCCGGAACGCCGACATTTTTGGCGCAAAATAACGTCAAAAATGACGCAACTTCCGGCGACGCGTATGACGCCGGAAACGGAAAAGAATTTTTGCGCCAAAAAAGTCC
Source organism: Bombina bombina (assembly GCF_027579735.1). Classification (NCBI taxonomy): domain Eukaryota; kingdom Metazoa; phylum Chordata; class Amphibia; order Anura; family Bombinatoridae; genus Bombina; species Bombina bombina. Next base: position 39,276,362 of record NC_069504.1, on the reverse strand, counting down.
GCGCCAAGAATGACACAATAAAATGAAGCATTTTCAGCCCCCGCGAGCCTAACAGCCCACAGGGAAAAAAGTCAAATTTTTGAGGTAAGAAAAAATATGATAATTTAAAGCATAATCCCAAATATGAAACTGACTGTCTGGAAATAAGGAAAGTTGAACATTCTGAGTCAAGGCAAATAAATGTTTGAATACATATATTTAGAACTTTATAAATAAAGTGTCCAACCATAGCTTAGAGTGTCACAGAAAATAAGACTTACTTACCCCAGGACACTCATCTACATGTTTGTAGAAAGCCAAACCAGTACTGAAACGAGAATCAGTAGAGGAAATGGTAAATATAAGAGTATATCGTCGATCTGAAAAGGGAGGTAAGAGATGAATCTCTACGACCGATAACAGAGAACCTTATGAAATAGACCCCGTAGAAGGAGATCACTGCATTCAATAGGCAATACTCTCCTCACATCCCTCTGACATTCACTGCACGCTGAGAGGAAAACCGGGCTCCAACTTGCTGCGGAGCGCATATCAACGTAGAATCTAGCACAAACTTACTTCACCACCTCCCTTGGAGGCAAAGTTTGTAAAACTGATTTGTGGGTGTGGTGAGGGGTGTATTTATAGGCATTTTAAGGTTTGGGAAACTTTGCCCCTCCTGGTAGGAATGTATATCCCATACGTCACTAGCTCATGGACTCTTGTTAATTACATGAAAGAAAAGGAAGTCTAAGACACCTCGTTCCCAACCTGGTACTCCAAGTTAAGGAGACGTCTAAAACTACAGCCCATATGGAAATGGAGAGAACTAGCTCAAATGTCAAAGACCTTCGGAGTGCTTCTAAGCAGAAGCTATCCGGGACCAACAAACAGGAACAGGACCAAGAGGACTGAACAAACCCCTTGATGCCCCACCCAAAAAGAAGCAACGAGAACCAGCCTGATGTCATAAACGAAAGGCCTCCTCTCTGAGCCCCGTCAAGGGCAGAGTCTTAAAAGAAAAAAATTAAACTCATGAAGTTCCTCTCCCTGGCAATCCCTATTTACAGGGAATACATTGTGCTGAAGGAGGAACCCAAGCATAACAAACCTCTCGTCAGAGAAAAAACACCGCCGAATCAGGTCAACCAGATATCCCAGCACTACGTGGATGGTATAGACCCTTAAGAACAGAAACCAGCGCCCGATCAGGACCAGCCTGCTACAGAGGGCATTCCAGAACTGAACCAGGCCACAGAAATTTCGAAACCCAAGAAGCGATTGATAAACTTAGACTATGCAAATAATATCTTAACATACAACTTCCGCAGAAGTGTCCAAGCGACCACAAAATCGCTAGCATCAAATTCCAGAGAAGAAATGTTTTGCAACGGAGAAGGCATAACAAACATAAGCTTCCAAAACAAAAAAACACATCCTAACTGTATCAATGAAAAAGAGGGCAGCACTGACAGGTGAACGTCCAAGAAAAATTGTTACACTGACAGTGCCACTCCATCAGAGATCCCATTCTCCCGAAGCTCAGAACTGTAATAATGATACCCCAGAGACAACAAGGAGATTAACTTCATCCCCCCACGTCTAACCCAGCATGCCGTCCGGAGCAGAAGACTGAGGACCGATCCGGGCTGGGATCCTCCAGCACTGCCAAAACATGCCGCAGCAGGACACGAAGGCGCGCCAGTCTATAATGAAAAGCAAGACTTACCTCCGCCGGGGGAACTGACGACCTCAAGGATTGTGCCCCTGAAGCCTCAGAGGCAACCACATCCCCAGTGGGCTAATCTGACCCAGACGATCCCTCGCCTGACGAGCCCCGGTTCACCGAACACGGACAGAATCTCACTAACATCTCCCTCCCTGGAGGATGTAACTGGACCAATGCCAAATAAATGGCCATGCGGAACCGTGCCGTAACCTCTCGAGGAAACAAGCCACCTTCCGGAGAAGAGGTAACGGCATTAGGGACACCTGCTTGCGTAGCCAAAGAAGGTTCTAGGGTACTCACCACACGGGATAGTGTATGGCTCAGCGGACGAAGTTCCCTGGATCGGGAGAAAAGAGCACTCTAAAAGCGGCATACGAAACATAACTGATGGGCATGGATTACCCGGGCCATTTTATACTCTTCGCAAGAAGTAGAATCTGAATCAGAGACATCCGTCTCCAAAAAACTCAGAGTCCTCCATAACTAGGATAAAAATTATGGATAGGAAAGAAAAAATAAAAACGGCACCTTACACCTCCTATGACCCAGGAAACTAGCGAAACAGACTCTCTCCGTCGCCACACGGTCAGAAATACGGAGATGGTGACTAGAAACATGACCCCGTCCGGTCACAAGATACACTGTGCAGGCCAACTAAAAACGCGGCAAAGCCACAAGGGCTGTGCAGCCTGGCAAAAAAGGCAGCTAAGTTCAGATATAGTCACAAGCCCAAATATCACTACACATTAGCAGAAAGAATCACAAACATGATTAAATTCCCCCCTCAGGAGATATTAACTCACGATTCCATAAGATTAAGGAGTCCCACTGAGACCCTGACTTCTTCGTTTACTTTATACATCTTAAGTAAAATGAAACGATCTTACTGGAATCTACGTCGTGGAACAGAAACACGGCCCTTCAAGTATAACAGATGGTAGCTTCACTTCTGACATGGACTTGAGCGAACAAAGCAGGCAGCAATACTTGTCAACGCTCACTGCTAAGGAGCTGTTAATATGAGTCGGATGGTTTCGCAGAAATACTTTCCCTGCATCTCCAGACTCTAACTTTCATCCACGCTCTCACTGAGAGGCTGACAAGACTACTTAAAACTCCAGTCCCGTTTCGAAGAGTACTACCCTCCATAAGAGACTATCTTTAATCTTCCGACACTTCTCTGCCAACCTCCTGTGGAGAAAGGCAAAGAATGACTGGAGGATGAGGGAAGTGGGGGAAGTAATTAAGCCTACGGCTGGGGTGTCTTCACATCCACCTGGTGGCCAGGTTCTCATTTCCCAAAAGTAATGAATGCAGCTGTGGACTCTACCCGTTTAAAAGGGACACTCGGGTAAAATTAAATTTTCATGATTCAGATACAGATTTTAATTTTAAACTGTAAAAACTGTAAAATTCTAGGAATTCTGAAAGAATGCGAAGAGAATTTATGAGAAGAACACCATGAAATGTAAGTCTTCCAAACTCGATAATAAATCTTTCTAGAAACATATTTACGAGCCTGTAACATAGTATTAATCACTGAGTCAGAGAAACCTCTATGACTAAGCACTAGGCGTTCAATTTCCATACCTTCAAATTTAATGATTTGAGATCCTGATGGAAAAATAGACCTTGAGACAGAAGGTCCGGACTTAATGGAAGTGGCCAAGGTTGGCAACTGGACATCCGAACAAGATCCACATACCAAAACCTGTGAGGTCATGCTGGAGCCACCAGCAACACAAACGACTGCTCCATGAGGATTTTGGAGATTACCCTTGGAAGAAGAACTAGAGGCGGGAAAATATAAGCAGGTTGACAACGCCAAGGAAGTGTCAACGCATCCACTGCTTCCGCCTTAGGATCCCTGGACATGGACAGGTGCCTGGGAAGTTTCTTGTTTAGATGGGAAGCCATCAGATCTATTTCTGGAAGATCCCACATCTGAACAACCTGAGAAAACACATCTGGATGGAGGGACCAATCACCCGGATGTAAAGTCTGACGGCTGAGATAATCCGCCTCCCAATTGTCTATACCTGGGATATGAACCGCAGAAATTAGACAGGAGCTGGATTGGATCTGAAGAGCCCTGAAAATCGCACGGAGTTCCAAAATATTGATTGGTAATCTCGCCTCTTGAGATTTCCAAACCCTTTGTGCTGTCAGAGATCCCCAAACAGCTCCCCAACCTGAAAGACTAACATCTATTGTGATCACAGTCCAGGTTGGACGAACAAGAGAGACCCCTTGAACTATACGATGGTGATCTAACCACCAAGTCAGAGATAGTCGAACATTGGGATTTAAGGATATTAATTGTGATATCCTTGTATAATCCCTGCACCATTGGTTGAGTATACAAAGCTGAAGAGGTCTCATGTGAAAACAAGCAAAGGGGATCGCGTCCGATGCTGCAGTCATGAGACCTAAAACTTACATGTACATAGCTACTGAAGGGAATGACTGAGATTGAAGGTTCCGACAGGCTGCAACCAACCAATTTCAAACGTCTCTTGTCTATTAATGAAAGAGTCATGGACACAATCTTTCTGGAAACCTAAAAAGGTGACCCTTGTCTGAGGAATCAAAAGAACTTTTTGGTAAATTGATCCTCCAATCATGTTTTTGAAGAAACAACACTAGTTGATTCTTGTGAGATTCTGAAGAACGTAAAGACTGAGCTAGTACCAAGATATTGTCCAAATAAGGAAACACAGCAATACCCCGCTCTCTGATTACAGAGTGTAGGGCACCGAGAACATTTGAAAAGATTCTTGGAGCTGTCGCTAGGCCAAAAGGAAGAGCAGCAAATTGGTAATGCTTGTCTAGAAAAGAGAATCTCAGAAACTGATAATGATCTGGATGAATCGGAATATGAAGATATGCATCCTGCAAGTCTATTGTGGACATATAATGTCCTTGCTCAACAAAAGGCAGAATAGTCCTTATAGTCACCATCTTGAAAGTTGGTAATCTTACATAACGATTCAAAATTTTCAGATCCAGAACTGGACTGAATGAATTTTCTTTCTTTGAGACAATGAATAGATTTGAATAAAACCACAGACCCTATTCCTGAAACGGAACTGGCATGATTACCCCTGAAAACTCCAGGTCTGAAACACTTCAGGAAAGCCTGAGCCTTTACTGGATTTGCTGGGATGCGTGAGAGAGAATATCTTCTCACAGGAGGTCTTACTCTGAATCCTATTCGATACTCCTGAGAGACAATACTCATAATCCATTGATTTTGGACAGAATTTGGCCAAACATCCTTGAAAAATCTTAATCTGCCCCCTACCAGCTGAGCTGGAATGAGGGCCGCACCTTCATGCAGACTTAGAAGCTGGCTTTGGTTTCTTAAATGGCTTGGATTTATTCCAGTTTGAAGAAGGTTTCCAATTGGAAACAGATTCCTTGGGGGAAGGATTAGGTTTCTGTTCCTTATTTTGTCGAAAGGAACGAAAATGGTTAGAAGCTTTAGATTTACCCTTAGGTCTTTTATCCTCAGGCAAAAAAACTCCCTTCCCGCCAGTGACAGTTGAAATAATCTAATCCAACTGAGAACCAAACAACGTATTACCTTGGAAAGAAAGAGATAGCAATCTGGACTTAGAAGTCATGTCAGCATTCCAAGATTTAAGACACAAAGCTCTTCTAGCTAAAATAGCTAAAGACATAGATTTAACATCAATTTTGATGATATCAAAAATGGCATCATAAATAAAATGATTAGCATGTTGAAGCAAGCAAACAATGCTAGACAAATCGGAATCCAATTCTTGTTGCACTAAATTTTCCAACCAAAAAGTTGATGCAGCTGCAACATCAGCCAAAGAAATTGCAGGCCTGAGAAGATGACCCGAATACAAATAGGCTTTCCTTCGATAAGATTCAAGTTTCCTATCTAAAGGATCTTTAAAAGAAGTACTATCTTCCGTAGGAATAGTAGTACGTTTAGCAAGAGTAGAGATAGCCCCATGAACTTTGGGGATCTTTTCCCAAAACTCCAATCTAACTGCTGGCAAAGGATACAATTTTTTAAACCTTGAAGAAGGAATAAAAGTACCACCAGGCCTATTCCATTCCTTAGAAATAATATCTGAAATAGCATTAGGAACTGGAAAAACCTCTGGAATAACCACAGGAGGTTTATAAACAAAATTTAAACGTTTACTAGTTTTAATATCATGAGGACTAGTTTCCTCCATATCTAATGTAATCAACACTTCTTTTAACAAAGAATGAATATACTCCATTTTAAATAAGAGGATTTGTCAGTGTCAATATCTGAGGCAGGATCATCTGAATCAGATAGATCCTCAGAGAAAGATAAATCAGTATGTTGCTGGTCATTTGAAATTTCATCAACTCTATGAGAAGTTTTAAAATACATTTTACGTTTATTAGAAGGCGGAATGGCAGACAAAGCCTTCTGAATAGAATCAGAAATAAATTATTTTAAATTTACAGGTATATCTTGTGCATTAGAGGTTGAGGGAACAGCAACAGGTAATGAACTACTACTGATGGAAACATTTTCTGCATGTAAACGTTTATCATGACAACTATTACAAACCACCGCTGGAGGTATAATCTCCACAAGTTAAGTTAAAGTAGCTGAGAGTGTCTTAAGTAAGGAAAACATACTTACCAAAAGATACCCATCTACATATAGCAGATAACCGTTTCAGTACTGGTTTGGCTATTAGTAGAGATAATGGAATATGAGAGTATATCGTCGATCTGAAAAGGGAGGTAGGAGATGAATCTCTACGACCGATAACAGAACCTATGAAATAGATCTCCCGTGAGGAAAACCATTGCATTAAATAGGCGATACTCCCTTCACATCCCTCTGACCTTCACTGTACTCTGAGAGGAAACGGGCTTCAAAATGCTGAGAAGCGCATATCAACTTAGAAATCTTAGCACAAACTTACTTCACCACCTCCATAGGAGGCAAAGTTTGTAAAACTGAATTGTGGGTGTGGTGAGGGCTGTATTTATAGGCATTTTGATGTTTGGGAAACTTTGCCCCTCCTGGTAGGATTGTATATCCCATACGTCACTAGCTCATGGACTCTTGCCAATTACATGAAAGAAATATACTATTCATTTGAAATACAGACTAAATGCTATTGCATTGTCTTGTTATCTTGCATTTGTTGAATATACAAATCTGTGTTTACTGGTCCTTTAAGAAGAAAAGGAATTAATTTCTTCAGACACCAAACTTCACCTCCTCCATTGACAGAGAAAGATAATAACTGGGAATTATGGGTAGGGGAGTGACACTTAACATCTCTGCTGTGGTGCTCTTTGCCTCCTCCTGCTGGCCAGGAGTGATATTCCCACTAGTAATTGAATGACGTTGCGGACTCTCCATATCTTAGGAAAGAAAATCCTACATTCATTTGGCATCAGAGAAAGAGCCCTCTCCTGGTTTGCTTCATACCTCTCAAACCGCTCGTTTACAGTTTCATTTAACCGCAGATCCTCTGATACTTTGCCTCACTCAGTTGGAGTACCGCAAGACTCTGTCTTGGGTCCCCTGCTTTTTTCTCTCTATACATCCTGCTTTGGAAAATGTAAATCTTCCTTTGGGTTCCAGTACCATTTATACGCTAATGATACCCTAATCTATCTTTCCTCTCCTGAGATCGCTCTCCCCTTTACTCAACCAGATTTGCAACTATCTCTTTGCAATTTCCTCTTTAATGTTATCGCACAACATCCAACACAAATCTGTCTAAAACTGAGCTGCTTTTGATTCAGTTCCACTGTCTTGGGGGTCACAACTCTGAACTCACATTAACTCCACATATATAAGCGCGCACCAAATCCTGCCTTGCACACATATGTAACATTTCCAGAATTCAACCTTTCCTTACACAAGAAACTACACATTTTGTCACTAATTGACTACTGCAATCTACTTCTAAATAGCCTTTCCAAAAAAATCACCCCTCCCTCCAATCTAATTTATAAATGCATCAGTTAGAGTCATCCACCTAAGTCGCCGATATACATCAGCTGCTCCTCTTTACCAGTCTCTACACTAGTTCCCCATACACTCCAGAACACAATTCAAAGTATTAACCCTAACTTATAAAGAACTCAACAGCCTCACTCCCAAATACATTTCCTCTCATCTCCAAATACCCCCAAACCCATCCTTTTCGACCAACTTCTCCCTTTGACCTATGTCTCTCCACTCCTATTATCTCTACGTCCCTCTTCTTCCTCAAAGACTTCTCACGCACTGCTACTGTCCTCTGAAACTCTCTATACCACTACATCAGACTGGCTCCACCCTGGAATAGCTTCATAAGTTCCTTAAAAACACACCTATTCAGAGAGCCTTACCATCTTCTCCTCTGTTTATTATCCTACCCAAAATAAATTAAACTGCCTTGACCTGCTACTGCTATTACAACCCACGTTACAAGCCACCATTATGCTGTATACTGTAAGCTCTTCAGAGCAAAGCACTCTTCCTCCTGTATTAGATTTGTTTAGTCTTATGTTTTTGTACAATATCACAAATCCTTGCCATTGTATACCCCTATCTCTGTACCCATCACTATGGAATTTTGTGACACTATACAAATAAATGATATTATTAATACCAGATTACCATGTTGCTAGTATTTAGTAAAGTCCCTAATACAAGTAGTTGTGCCCCCCCCTTTTTTTTTTTTTATTAAAAAAAAAAAAAAAAAAAACACATTGCAAGTAAATTGTGGACTTGTACCTTATCCAGGGAGTAGGCAGTCCAGGAAGTACCACCACCCAAAACATACAGCCTCTGCCCATCATGTGCAATTTCGTGTCTATACCTGTGAAAGGACATTGCAAGGTGTGTTAGTCTGCCGGCTATGTAGATCACAAATGGCTCACAACCATTACACAGAAAGGCAGGAAAAGCTAATAGAAAAACTGGTGGGCAGTGCGAACCTTTAAAGCATGTCTGTATTTACATAAAGAATAATAAAAAAAAAAGTTTCTCCTTTGTTGCACTTTAAAAATACAATCTTCTGCAGTTTCACTTGTCAGTCCAGTTCTACAACAGCATTCATGGTGAATGTACAATTCAGCAAACCCATTTTGTAAAAGGACTATTAAACACAATTGTATTACATAATCAATAAGTGCATAATAAACATTTTGAGTAGATTTTTATTTTTCTGACAAATCTTAAAATGCATTTCACTTTGTCATCTCCCTTTTTCATGTGACAGTCATGAGCCAATCACAGATTTACTTTTATACACTTCACTCTTGCACATGCCCAGTAGGAGCTGGTGCCACAGTAAGTGTGCATATAAAGACAATGTGCACAATTTGATAATGGAAGTAAATTTGAAAGTCTTAAAATGACATTTTCGGATTCAGAATCATGAGTTTAATTCTGACTTTAGTGCCCCATTTACAGTGCTCCGGACCCCTTATCAGGCCAGATTTTCATGATAGAACAAGCTATTATGCTATTGTTCGTTCCCAGGTTGAGCGCTTCTCTCTTTTTATTTATGCAAATTATGACACTTAGGGAAGTCTCCCTAAGTTTGATGCGGGAATCCAGGCGTGGACCCGTTGCTCAGTGTGCCTAGAGGGATATGGCTGCACGTCACTGACGAGGCCCACAATAGGCCGAAACGTACGTCTGGGGTTTTGCCGTTTCTCTCGTTTAGAGAGGGATTGCCTGGTATTTCGGGGCTGGACTGCACTGTTAAGTCAGGATCAGACTGATATGCTACAGGAAAGTTCTTCTCTGTGAAAGGCACATATTGAGCAAAAAGAGGCTGCTTCTAGGGTGGTAACTAGCCATAGAACAAGCTATTATGCTATTGTTCGTTTCCAGGTTGAGCACTTCTCTCTTTTTATTTATGCATTATCAGAATATGTTGGCACATGCAGCTGAGAATATGAAGCAGGAAAATACTGAAGCTATGATTCACCTGTTCTCATTTATAGGTCAGGGTTACCAGAAGTCACCAGATGAGACACACAAGAGCTGTGCCAGCATATTATAGGGGAAAATTAATTTGTATTTTTTATGCAGTAAACAAGGATGGTAGTTTGCTCATTAATTCCGCTGGCCATGAAGTGGACAATGCTCTTGTAGAACAACCTCACTCCCAGATAACCTCGTCCTGAGCGTGGCTGTCACACTGTCCCGTGGGCCAAGAGTCCCTATAGGATCAATAACAGCCTTTAATCTTCCCTGCACCTCAGTAAAACATTCAAAGGAAAAAAGATAAGATTGTGTTACTACTGAACTATGAAACCATTACTCTGTTCTTGTCTTGAAGCATTTAAATAAAAAAAAGGGGGGGGGGGATATTTTTGTTTTTACTTAAAGGGACCCTAAACCCAAATTTTCTTTTATGATTCAGATAGAGCAGCAATTTTAAGCAACTTTCTAATTTACTCTTATTATCAATTTTTCTTCGTACTATTGCTTTCTTTATTTGAAAAAGGAGGCATCTAAGCCAAGGAGCCAGGAAGGGCAATTTTTGGTTCAGTCCATGGACAGCACTTGTTTATTGGTGCTGTCCAATCAGCAAGGACAACCCAGGTTGTAACCCAAAAATGGGCTGGCTTCTAAGCTTAATTCTTGCTTTTCAAATAAAGATTGACAAGCCCTTCTCTCGCACGAGGGAATGGACATCATTACATGCTCACTGGAGTACATACAGGAAGTGGACTAACAGGCGTAAAGGTTTGAAGGCAAGTTCTCAAGTTGAGAAGCTTGTCCACACGCAGTTTAATACGTGTGTGGCCCTTAGACTGCACGAAGAAATTTAATTCAAGACTCTAAAAAGGCTGAATCAAAAAAGAATCAAAGCTTGCAGCATGAATAGGAGATTGCAGAGAAGACCAACAGACTATTTGTGACTTGGCTGTCATAGTTCCTGCCTGATACATATATACACATTATATATATATTAAAAAGATAAGAAAACTGCGCTATCCTAATGTTGTTAAATAAAATGTAATATTATAAATAACAAATATGCATTTAAACACATAAGAATGAATAATAAATAATATATAATAATAAATACTTGCACAATTAAATTAGTCAAAATAATAGAAAGTCCATGAATAGTTATATTCAGAAAAAAGGCAGCTGAACTGAATAGTTGCGTGAAGACTCCCACTTTATCTTCACTAAATTAATATAGAAAAAAAGTCTTATGTTCTGCGCCAAATCTCTGTGGACATATAATATTTACAGGGGAAGAAGCTCCCCTATATCTATACACTTACTTAGAAAACCTCAATCGATATGAGGTAAGTTATCACCCTTGGAATGATAATCCACGTAGATCTCTGCAGCTCCTATTAATTGGATCCGTTCCAATAGGGACCTGAAGCTGTATTCACCTATTGCTGTGTTCTGAGGCAGTGATTACGATCCTCTCCAAAAATGTTAATGGCTCATGCAATGTAAAGGAGGCTGCCGTCCGGCAGTCTCATAAGCCAATCGGATAATGCTTTTAAGCCAAAAGGAAAGAGATAGAAGTCGCTTTTTGACCTCTCCTTTTACCAGAATAAACAACAAACAAGGAAGATGTTTGTCTGAAATCTTTAGTAGCCTCTAAATAGAATTTTAGAGCACGGACTACGTCCAAATTGTGTAACAAACGTTCCTTCTTTGAAACTGGATTCGGACACAAAGAAGGTACAACTATCTCCTGGTTAATATTTTTGTTAGAAACAACTTTCGGAAGAAAACCAGGCTTAGTACGCAAAACCACCTTATCTGCATGGAACACCAGATAGGGCGGAGAACACTGCAGAGCAGATAACTCTGAAACTCTTCTAGCAGAAGAAATTGCAACCAAAAACAAAACTTTCCAAGATAATAACTTAATATCTACGGAATGTAAGGGTTCAAACGGAACCCCTTGAAGAACTGAAAGAACTAGATTTAGACTCCAGGGAGGAGTCAAAGGTCTGTAAACAGGCTTGATCCTAACCAGAGCCTGAACAAATGCTTGAACATCTGGCACAGCTGCCAGTCTTTTGTGAAGTAAAACAGATAAAGCAGAGATCTGTCCCTTCAGAGAACTTGCAGATAATCCTTTCTCCAAACCTTCTTGTAGAAAGGATAGAATCTTAGGAATTTTTATCTTGTTCCATGGGAATCCTTTAGATTCACACCAACAGATATATTTTTTCCATATTTTATGGTAAATTTTTCTAGTTACAGGCTTTCTAGCCTGAATCAGAGTATCTATTACAGAATCTGAAAACCCACGCTTTGATAAAATCAAGCGTTCAATCTCCAAGCCGTCAGTTGGAGGGAAACCAGATTCGGATGTTCGAATGGACCCTGAACAAGAAGGTCCTGTCTCAAAGGTAGCTTCCATGGTGGAGCCGATGACATATTCACCAGGTCTGCATACCCAGTCCTGCGTGGCCACGCAGGAGCTATCAAGATCACCGAGGCCCTCTCCTGATTGATCCTGGCTACCAGCCTGGGGATGAGAGGAAACGGTGGGAATACATAAGCTAGGTTGAAGGTCCAAGGTGCTACTAGTGCATCTACTAGAGTCGCCTTGGGATCCCTGGATCTGGACCCGTAGCAAGGAACCTTGAAGTTCTGATGAGACGCCATCAGATCCATGTCTGGAATGCCCCATAATTGAGTTATTTGAGCAAAGATTTCCGGATGGAGTTCCCACTCCCCCGGATGGAATGTCTGACGACTCAGAAAATCCGCTTCCCAATTTTCCACTCCTGGGATGTGGATCGCAGACAAGTGGCAGGAGTGATCCTCCGCCCATTGAATTATCTTGGTCACTTCTTTCATCGCCAGGGAACTCCTTGTTCCCCCCTGATGATTGATATATGCAACGGTCGTCATGTTGTCTGACTGAAACCTTATGAATTTGGCCTTTGCTAGTTGAGGCCAAGCTCTGAGAGCATTGAATATCGCTCTCAGTTCCAGAATGTTTATCGGGAGAAGAGACTCTTCCCGAGACCATAGACCCTGAGCTTTCAGGGATTCCCAGACCGCGCCCCAGCCCACTAGGCTGGCGTCGGTCGTGACAATGACCCACTCTGGTCTGCGGAAGCTCATTCCCTGTGACAGATTGTCCAGGGTCAGCCACCAACGGAGTGAATCTCTGGTCTTTTGATCTACTTGAATCGGAGACAAGTCTGTATAATCCCCATTCCACTGTCTGAGCATGCACAGTTGTAATGGTCTTAGATGAATTCGTGCAAAAGGAACTATGTCCATTGTTGCAACCATCAATCCTATTACTTCCATGCACTGCGCTATGGAAGGACGAGGAACAGAATGAAGTACTTGACAAGAGCTTAGAAGTTTTGACTTTCTGACCTCTGTCAGAAAAATCCTCATTTCTAAGGAATCTATTATTGTTCCCAAGAAGGGAACTCTTGTTGACGGGGACAGAGAACTTTTTTCTTTGTTCACCTTCCATCCGTGAGATCTGAGAAAGGCTAGGACGATGTCCTTATGAGCCTTTGCTTTTGACAGGGACGACGCTTGAATCAGGATGTCGTCAAAGTAAGGTACTACTGCAATGCCCCTTGGTCTTAGAACCGCTAGAAGGGACCCTAGTACCTTTGTGAAAATCCTTGGAGCAGTGGCTAATCCGAATGGAAGTGCCACAAACTGGTAATGTTTGTCCAGAAAAGCGAACCTTAGGAACTGATGATGTTCCTTGTGGATAGGAATATGTAGGTACGCATCCTTTAAATCCACGGCAGTAATAAATTGATTTTCCTGGATAGTAGGTAGGATCGTTCGAATAGTTTCCATTTTGAACGATGGTACCCTGAGAAATTTGTTTAGGATCTTTAGATCCAAAATTGGTCTGAATGTTCCCTCTTTTTTGGGAACTATGAACAGATTGGAATAAAATCCCATTCCTTGTTCTCTTATAGGAACTGGATGTATCACTCCCATCTTTAACAGGTCTTCTACACAATGTAAGAATGCCTGTCTCTTTATTTGGTTTGAAGATAATTGAGACCTGTGGAACCTTCCCCTTGGGGGTAGTTCCTTGAATTCCAGGAGATAACCTTGAGAAACTATTTCTAGCGCCCAAGGATCCTGAACATCTCTTGCCCAAGCCTGAGCAAAGAGAGAAAGTCTGCCCCCCACTAGATCCGGTCCCGGATCGGGGGCTATCCCTTCATGCTGTTTTGGTAGCAGTGGTAGGCTTCTTGGCCTGCTTACCCTTGTTCCAGCCTTGCATTGGTTTCCAGGCTGGTTTGGGTTGTGAAGTATTACCCTCTTGCTTAGAGGATACAGAATTAGAGACTGGTCCGTTTCTGCGAAAGGGACGAAAATTAGGCTTATTTTTAGCCTTAAAAGACCTATCCTGTGGGAGGGCGTGGCCCTTTCCCCCAGTGATGTCTGAAATAATCTCTTTCAAATCAGGTCCAAATAATGTTTTACCTTTGAAAGGAATGTTAAGCAATTTTGTCTTGGAAGACACATCCGCTGACCAAGACTTTAGCCAAAGCGCTCTGCACGCCACGATAGCAAACCCTGAATTTTTCGCCGCTAATCTAGCTAATTGCAAAGCGGCATCTAAAACAAAAGAGTTAGCCAATTTAAGTGCTTGAACTCTGTCCATAACCTCCTCATACAAAGATTCTTTACTGAGCGATTTTTCTAGTTCCTCGAACCAGAAACACGCTGCCGTAGTGACAGGAACAATGCATGAAATTGGTTGTAGAAGGTAACCTTGCTGTACAAAAATCTTTTTAAGCAAACCCTCTAATTTCTTATCCATAGGATCTTTGAAAGCACAACTATCTTCGATAGGAATAGTAGTGCGTTTGTTTAGAGTAGAAACCGCCCCCTCGACCTTGGGGACTGTCTGCCATAAGTCCTTTCTGGGGTCGACTATAGGAAATAATTTCTTAAATATAGGGGGGGGGACAAAAGGTATGCCGGGCCTTTCCCACTCTTTATTTACTATGTCAGCCACCCGCTTGGGTATAGGAAAAGCGTCGGGGGGCACCGGAACCTCTAGGAACTTGTCCATCTTACATAATTTCTCTGGAATGACCAAATTGTCACAATCATCCAGAGTAGATAACACCTCCTTAAGCAGTGCGCGGAGATGTTCTAATTTAAATGTCACAACATCAGGTTCAGCTTGATGAGAAATTTTTCCTGAATCTGAAATTTCTCCATCAGACAAAACCTCCCTCATGGCCCCTTGAGATTGGTGTGAGGGTATGTCAGAACAGTTATCATCAGCGTCCTCTTGCTCTTCAGTGTTTAAAACAGAGCAATCGTGCTTTCTCTGATAAGTAGGCATTTTGGATAAAAGATTTGCTATGGAGTTATCCATTACAGCCGTTAATTGTTGCATGGTAATAAGTATTGGCGCACTAGATGTACTAGGGGCCTCCTGTGTGGGCATAACTGGTGTAGACACAGTAGGGGATGATGTAGTATCATGTTTACTCCCCTCATTTGAGGAATCATCTTGGGCAATATCATTATCTGTGGCATTACTGTCCTTACTTTGTTTGGACACTATGGCACAATTATCACATAAATTTAAATGGGGAGACACATTGGCTTTCATACATATAGAACATAGCTTATCTGATGGTACAGACATGTTAAACAGGCTTAAACTTGTCAACAAAGCACAAAAAAAACGTTTTAAAATAAAACCGTTACTGTCACTTTAAATTTCAAACTGAACACACTTTATTACTGAATATGTGAAAAAGTATGAAGGAATTGTTCAAAATTCACCAAAATTTCACCACAGTGTCTTAAAGCATTAAAAGTACTGCACACCAAATTTCAGAGCTTTAACCCTTAAATTAACGGAACCGGAGCCGTTTTTACATTTAACCCCTATACAGTCCCAGCTATATGCTTTGCCGAGACCCAACCAAGCCCAGAGGGGAATACGATACCAAATGACGCCTTCTATAAGCTTTTTCAGTGATTCTTAGCTCCTGACACATGCATCTGCATGCCTTGCTCTCCAAAAACAACTGCGCATTAATGGCGCGAAAATGAGGCTCTGTCTATAACTAGAAAGGCCCCCATCTGAAAAAGGTGTCCAACACAGTGCCTGCCGTTTTTCTAAACGTTCCCCAAGATTATAATACCAATAATTAGTTAGAATCTGCATAATATGCCTAGTAAAGCAATCGTTTTAGCCCAGAAAAATGTCTACCAGTTTTTAAGCCCTTTTTGAAGCCCTTTATTCTTTTATGTTTAACTAAGAAAATGGCTTATCGGTCCCCATGAGGGGAAATGACAGCCTTCCAGCATTACATGGTCTTGTTAGAAATATGGCTAGTCATACCTTAAGCAGAAAAGTCTGCTAACTGTTTCCCCCAACTGAAGTTACTTCATCTCAACAGTCCTGTGTGGAAACAGCAATCAATTTTAGTTACTGTCTGCTAAAATCATCTTCCTCTTACAAACAGAAATCTTCATCCTTTTCTGTTTCAGAGTAAATAGTACATACCAGCACTATTTTAAAATAACAAACACTTGATAGAAGAATAAAACTACATTTAAACACCAAAAAACTCTTAACCATCTCCGTGGAGATGTTGCCTGTGCAACGGCAAAGAGAATGACTGGGGTGGGCGGAGCCTAGGAGGGATCATGTGACCAGCTTTGCTGGGACTCTTTGCCATTTCCTGTTGGGGAAGAGAATATCCCACAAGTAAGGATGACGCCGTGGACCGGACACACCAATGTTGGAGAAATATATATATATACACACATCAGGCGTGTTCGCTTGCAGCGTGTTCCGTGTATTCAACACCAATCACATGCTCCGGTCGGCTTGTCCAATGCCGACGCGCGTTTCACCCGCTAGGTGTGTCGGGCTTCGTCAGGCGCCTGATGGATCTCTAGAACGGAGTTCCCTAATACTCAATGAGGCTCATCTATTAAAAACCAGTCACAAGGAAACACGAAGGAAACAGGTCGTATACTGCCTTTTCATTGCCTGACTGATAGGCACTTGCTTGACTGACTTGGATGATGCTACCCTGATGAGAGGGTATACGCTAAGCTCTCTAAGGAAAATGCTACTGCTAACATATGCTTGAGGATTACTAATATCA
>NC_069504.1:39249543-39254543 GCF_027579735.1 Bombina bombina | reverse complement strand
TATAGGATCTTCTGACCAATTTTTTGGAATACTGTCTGTTTGTAAACCTTTTACTAAGGCTTAGACTCTCTTCCTGAAAGTCTTCAAAACGAGTACAGTTTCGTCTTGCTCTCATAAATTGACCTTTGGCAATACCCTTAAACACATGCCCAGGATGACTGCTGCGAGCGTGTAACAGGGTATTGCCCGAGATCGGTTTTCTAAAGAGAGTGGAGTTTATCTTTTTGGAACATTTATCAAATGTCAATGTAATGTCAAGATAGTTAATGGATTTCTTGTTCCATTCAAACGTGAACTTCAGTCCTATCCTATTAGTGTTAAGATGTTCAACAAATGCCTGTGCCTCAGAGTGGCCTGAAGACCATATTATCAACAGGTCATCAATGAAACGCATGTATTTCACTATTGAAGATGAAAAGATATTGCTATCTCCATAGACGTGGAACCTCTCCCACCACCCCATGAAGAGGTTGGCATAGGAGGGGGCAAATTTAGCCCCCATCGCGGTTCCACGTCTCTGGAGATAGCAATCGTCATTGAACATGAAAAAATTATGTTGCAACAGAAATTCAATTGCTCGAATCACAAAATTTCTGTGTTCCCGCTTAATATTGGTATGTTGTTCCAAAAAGAAAGAAACCGCCTTAATCCCGAACTCGTGGGGTATAGTTGAATATAGTGAGACCACATCTATGGTAAGCCAACTGAATTGTGGTTCCCATTGTGTGGTCTCAAGTTTAGATAACGCATGTGCAGTGTCACGTATATAACTAGGTAGACGAGAGACTAAAGGCTGGAGATAGTCATCTACCCATTTGGACAGTGGTTCCAAAAGGGAACCTATTCCGGCCACTATGGGCCTACCTTGTACATTAGTCAGGCTTTTATGGACCTTTGGGAAATGGTGGAAGATGGGCATCACTGGGCTATCTACTATGAGACAATCAAATGTCTGCTGATCAATAATGCCCATCTCCAAACCATCATCCAAAAGATCCACAAGAAGATCTTTATAGTTTGCGGTGGGATTTTTGGGAATTAGTTGATATGCTTCAGAATCACTTAACTGTCTGAGTGCTTCATCAATATATGTACTCTTATCCATAACAACCAAACTACCACCCTTATCCGACTGGCGGATAACAATGTGCTGGTTGTTCTGGAGGGTAACAATAGCCTCTCTTTCTCTCATTGACAAATTTGAAGCCTTACCTGTCTGAGATTTTGAAAGAAGGGTAAGATCTTCCACTACTCGTTTATGAAAAACCTCCAAACTTTTACCCCTTGTTTGCAAAGGATAAAAGTTTGAGTGAGACTTCAGCGTATGTTGTATTTTGCCACATATCTGAGTATTGGAAGTTTCTCCTTGTATAGATAGATCCTCAAGATTGGTGAGAGCACATATATCTGTAAAACACATCTTATCATAATCTGGTGTATTGAGTGTCTCTGCTGTACATGTAGATGTCATAGTATCTGTATCTGCAAAATGTTTTTTAAGAGTTAAATCTCTCACCAATCTGTTGACATCTAAGATGGTCTGAGAATCGGAGGGCGCAAAGACATCAGTACCAATAGATAACACAGTTATCAACCTCTCCTCATATACACTATCCGACTCTGAAAAAAGAGTCTTGAGTTATGGATTAGGCTTTGTGCCTTCACGTAACTTTGATCTCTTTCAGACCATCTTAGATGTCAACAGATTGGTGAGAGATTTAACTCTTAAAAAACATTTTGCAGATACAGATACTATGACATCTACATGTACAGCAGAGACACTCAATACACCAGATTATGATAAGATGTGTTTTACAGATATATGTGCTCTCACCAATCTTGAGGATCTATCTATACAAGGAGAAACTTCCAATACTCAGATATGTGGCAAAATACAACATACGCTGAAGTCTCACTCAAACTTTTATCCTTTGCAAACAAGGGGTAAAAGTTTGGAGGTTTTTCATAAACGAGTAGTGGAAGATCTTACCCTTCTTTCAAAATCTCAGACAGGTAAGGCTTCAAATTTGTCAATGAGAGAAAGAGAGGCTATTGTTACCCTCCAGAACAACCAGCACATTGTTATCCGCCAGTCGGATAAGGGTGGTAGTTTGGTTGTTATGGATAAGAGTACATATATTGATGAAGCACTCAGACAGTTAAGTGATTCTGAAGCATATCAACTAATTCCCAAAAATCCCACCGCAAACTATAAAGATCTTCTTGTGGATCTTTTGGATGATGGTTTGGAGATGGGCATTATTGATCAGCAGACATTTGATTGTCTCATAGTAGATAGCCCAGTGATGCCCATCTTCCACCATTTCCCAAAGGTCCATAAAAGCCTGACTAATGTACAAGGTAGGCCCATAGTGGCCGGAATAGGTTCCCTTTTGGAACCACTGTCCAAATGGGTAGATGACTATCTCCAGCCTTTAGTCTCTCGTCTACCTAGTTATATACGTGACACTGCACATGCGTTATCTAAACTTGAGACCACACAATGGGAACCACAATTCAGTTGGCTTACCATAGATGTGGTCTCACTATATTCAACTATACCCCACGAGTTCGGGATTAAGGCGGTTTCTTTCTTTTTGGAACAACATACCAATATTAAGCGGGAACACAGAAATTTTGTGATTCGAGCAATTGAATTTCTGTTGCAACATAATTTTTTCATGTTCAATGACGATTGCTATCTCCAGAGACGTGGAACCGCGATGGGGGCTAAATTTGCCCCCTCCTATGCCAACCTCTTCATGGGGTGGTGGGAGAGGTTCCACGTCTATGGAGATAGCAATATCTTTTCATCTTCAATAGTGAAATACATGCGTTTCATTGATGACCTGTTGATAATATGGTCTTCAGGCCACTCTGAGGCACAGGCATTTGTTGAACATCTTAACACTAATAGGATAGGACTGAAGTTCACGTTTGAATGGAACAAGAAATCCATTAACTATCTTGACATTACATTGACATTTGATAAATGTTCCAAAAAGATAAACTCCACTCTCTTTAGAAAACCGATCTCGGGCAATACCCTGTTACACGCTCGCAGCAGTCATCCTGGGCATGTGTTTAAGGGTATTGCCAAAGGTCAATTTATGAGAGCAAGACGAAACTGTACTCGTTTTGAAGACTTTCAGGAAGAGAGTCTAAGCCTTAGTAAAAGGTTTACAAACAGACAGTATTCCAAAAAATTGGTCAGAAGATCCTATATTGAAGTTAGCCAAATGAACAGAGAGGATTTGTTTACACATAAGACAAAGACACTGACTAACAGCACTGATACTAAGACAAAACCAACATTGGTTACTACATACTCTAACCAATATTATCAAGTGTGCAACATAATAAGAAAGAATTTGCCGATTCTAAGAGGGGACACTAGACTGCGCGGGCGTCATTAAAGATGGATGTAACTTTGTTTACAAAAAGAATCTGACGCTGGGCAATCTTTTAGCCCCTAGTATGCTTAAGAAAGAAAAAAGAAATCACTCCTGGTTACACTTCAATGGTACCTACAAATGTGGAAAAAGGTCGTGCAAATCTTGTGACCACATATCTGCATCTAACACCTTTACTTCAGCCACAACTAAAGAAGTTTTTGAAACAAAAGGTTGTGTTAAGTGTGGTAACAAATATGTGGTATACTTGATAGAATGCACCCAGTGTGTCCGCCAATATGTAGGTAGAACCACCAGGGAAGTGGGGACTAGGATAAAAGAACACCTTTCATATGTCAATCAAGAGAGAGCGGTATCAGCTCTATCAAAACATTTTTTGGAAGTACATCAGGGAAATTTGAGTACCTTTAGGTGGCAGGCTATCGAGCAGATTGTAAGTCCCCCTAGAGGTGGTAATAAATTTCATATCTTATCCAGACAGGAGATTTACTGGATTCATAAACTCGGTAGCCTGCTACCTACAGGATTTAACTCAGAGTTTGACATCATTAATTACTGGCATAGGTAGTATATTATATTATATTATGTTAGCTATTCTTTGGAAGATCAAATGATGAAAGGGAATTGACACTTAAGGTTTAAACGTGTACCATTTACTAAAAAAGCTTGCATCAGCAATATGGCTGTAAACCATAGGAGATTTATGATCTTTATCACATTGGCATTAAATATTATATATAATTTTTTAGATGTATATTTTTGCAATTGATCATTATTATTGTACATTATCTATACTAAATTGTTATAAATATGCCTTATCTATGCTGAATAATATGTAGCAGGGTTAGCCTTAGGTTGAGTTATTATATATTTTCATCCCTCTCATTTAAGATTAACAAATCTTCAGACATACTTTTTTAACTATTGACTTTACTTTGCATGTACTAACTATAAAGTATCATGTCCTTCATGCTATTACTATTATCATCATCACATGTAAATTGTATATGCATTTAATGCATTCAAGTTATATAAATAATTTTCCTTTTTTTTAAATTTTCTAGTAACATTCTGTGACCTTAATTCAAAATATGCTGTCACTTGAAGGGTTAAAGCATGTATGTGCAGTGTACAAACTACACCAATTGCAGATGGGTTGTGGCTTTAAATAGCACACACCTGTAGTCTGCATTTTATGTCTAAGACTACGGTCTGAGTGACCGAAACCGGTCAGACTTTCTTTTTACTGCTCTTTACCCTTTGTGTTCTTTTTGTATGGAGTCTGCCTTTTTTAATAGTTACAAATAAATTTACTATTTTAATATACCCTACCTCTGAGAGACTTTGGACTTTTTTCTACATACCTGGTACAGACGTGGATGCTTGGAACTTCTTGGGAGTTTTTTTTGCATATATATATACACACACATACATATATATATACACATATACACACACATACATATATATATATATATATATATATATATACATACATATACACACACATACATATATATATATATATATATATATACATATACACACACATACATATATATATTATATATATATATACATATATAT
>NC_069504.1:39160934-39167015 GCF_027579735.1 Bombina bombina | reverse complement strand
GCAATAAAATTTTCACCACAGTGTCATAATGCTTTGAAAAGGTTGCACACAAATTTTCAGACCAATTAACCCCTTTAATGCCCAAACCGGAGCTAATAACAGCAGTTAACCTGTTAACACACTACAGTATTCTGCCACAGCTTGCCCTGTGGCTTTTACCTTCCTTAGGGTTATTTTGGTAAGAATATAAGCCTCCCTGGAGCCTTCCTGATGCCTCCGAACTCCCCACGTGAAGCTGCATGAACTGGCTAGTCAAAACAAGTGCACAATTGAGGCGCGAAAATGAGGCTTCCTTCCTCTGCATACCAGAGTGGAGGGGCCTTTCTGACTAGATTAGGTGTCCAACTAAGTGCCAGGCGCAAATTAATCCCCAAAAGTGTTTTAAGTTGATAAAAAAAACACCTATTTAAGTTGAAAACTTGCTAAAAAG
Source organism: Bombina bombina (assembly GCF_027579735.1). Taxonomy (NCBI): domain Eukaryota; kingdom Metazoa; phylum Chordata; class Amphibia; order Anura; family Bombinatoridae; genus Bombina; species Bombina bombina. Next base: position 39,166,585 of record NC_069504.1, on the reverse strand, counting down.
CAATCGATTAGCCCAAATAGTGTCAACCAGCATAAGCCCTTAAAATAAGCCATCCTTTTATTGCTGAATCTAATAACAATGGCTTACCTATCCCAGAGGGAATTTCTGACAGTCTTCTAGCATTACTGGTCTTGTTAGAAAAATGACTGATCATACCTGAAGCAGTTAAGCCTGCAAACTGTTCCCCCCAACTGATGTTATCTGGTTTCAACAGTCCTGCGTGGGAACAGCAATGGATTTTAGTTACTGGTGCTAAAATCATAGTCCTCTTAGCAGAAATCTTCTTCACTTTCTGCTGCAGAGTAAATAGTACAAGCCGGCATTATTTTACAATAACAAACTCTTGATAGAAGAAATAAAAAACTACAACTAACACCACATACTCTTTACCACCCCCGGGGAGATGCTACTAGTTAGAGCGGCAAAGAGAATGACTGGGGGGGCGGAGCCTGAGGGGAGCTATATGGACAGCTTTGCTGTGTGCTCTCTTTGCCACTTCCTGTAGGGATTGAGAATATCCCACAAGTAAGGATGAAGCCGTGGACCGGATACACCAATGTAGGAGAAAAAAAAAAATATATATATATATATATATATATATATATATATATATATATATATATAAATATACACACACACTTACATATATACATATATATACACACACACACACACACGCATGCATATATAGACTGAGAACATAACTTTTTTAACTCTCACCTCAATAGGATTCCCATTACTTTTTTATGCTTTAAAATCTCGCAAAAATCATATTCATAAAAAACAATATCACTTATTTCACAAGAATTTTGGAAGAGAGACTTACCTCTCATCAGGTAGATCACAGGGTGGGTTGTTTGGCTTCAGTTGGATCCATTCCCGGGTAGAAAGGTCCAATCGGTGCAGATCTGTGCTGTAAATGTAACCGGTGGTTCCCCCAAACACATACAGGAAGCCATTTATAATTGCCATTGCCTTAAATAAAAAAGCACGCTGCTCAGTAAAGCTCTTTCTTCCTCTCACCATGTGGTATATGATTGTCCTCATATGAATAAATCAAGGTGTGGCAAAAAAAAACATACCTGTCCATATATACGGTTGGGTTTCTTCCCTCGGCAACTGAGCAGAGCCCACCTCTTGTACTTCACATTACAGACGTGAACATCATTCCCGTTGCTCTCGCCAAAGGGGATCCCGGTGCCTCCAAAAACCAGGAGATTGTACCCATGCAGAACCACTAAAGGTAACCAAAGAAGTTACAAAGTCAGCTGGTTTAAACAGTCTGAGCTGGCTATATAAATGCTAAGATTAATGTTTAACTTAATAGATAAAAAAATAACTTGCAAAATTTTGCATTGGACAAGTAATGATCTTTTGTACAACAATGTTTACTTCTGCACAAGACACGTTTGAATAGTCTTGTAAAACTTGTACAATACTCGATTGCTCAATACCACATCCATTAGAAAAAATTAAACAAACTATTTCCCTCGTGTTGTACCAATTCTAGAATTCTAATTTCTTCAGATATTAGACACATAATGTAAGTGAGCAGGAGAACCTTATTTACCCTATAAAGCAACAGCACATGTACCTGCATATACCCACCTGACATGGATGCAAGCTCTCTTGGCATGTAGCCATCTGTGCCCATTTGATGCCATGTCCCAGTTGCAAAATGGTACCGCCAAAGCTCTCTGAAGAGGGGATAATCTTCATTTTCAGGTCCTCCAGATTCATTGTAGTCTGGGTTATACCCTCCAAACACATAGAGGTTAGTGTTATCGGCCACGCAGCGGTGTCCGCTCCTTGCTGGGGGCGATCTGCGGCCTACAACATGCAACATTTAATACTATAAAGATGTAATAAGGCTTCTTCTACAAGGAATGTCTTGCAAAAAAAACTGGAAAAGAATTAAAAACCATGAAATTAATAAGTATAAACACAACATGGAGGCTTTGTGCACTCCAGTTGCACAGAACATCTGACTGTCTACATCATAGAATTGTAGGGATGGTGAAAACATTTGGGTTGTTTATTGTTAATATTTAAGCACAACTTGTACAAAGCAGATGCACTGAAAGATACTAAAGATATGTGGAGGACTGTTTGTATAGTTAATCTTGGGCTTATCTCGTACACATTTTATGGATCCATTGTACAACACAAGCACTTTGACTTATTTTTGCTTTATTAGTGAAAGTAATTGAGTAAATAGAACAAGTATGAGCACCTGTGAGGACACCTATATACGTTATTTCACTGAGTAGTTGGACATTAAGTGTTGTCAGTTATACAGGCACAATAGATGTAGAATTTGGTTTATTAAGTTTTTATTGTTAGCATTTCTATTAAAAAAGGGACAGTAAACACCTTAAAGGCACAGTCTACTCCAAATTTTTTGTTTAAAAAACAGAATTTATGCTTACCTGATAAATTACTTTCTCTTACGGTGTATCCAGTCCACGGATTCATCCTTACTTGTGGGATATTCTCATTCCCTACAGGAAGTGGCAAAGAGAGCACACAGCAGAGCTGTCCATATAGCTCCCCTCAGGCTCCGCCCCCCCAGTCATTCGACCGACGGTTAGGAGAAAAAGGAGAACCATAGGGTGCAGTGGTGACTGTAGTTTTACAAAAATAAATTTGAACCTGACCTAATTGCCAGGGCGGGCCGTGGACTGGATACACCGTAAGAGAAAGTAATTTATCAGGTAAGCATAAATTCTGTTTTCTCTTACATGGTGTATCCAGTCCACGGATTCATCCTTACTTGTGGGATACCAATACCAAAGCTTTAGGACACAGATTAAGGGAGGGAACAAGTCAGGTAACCTAAACGGAAGGCACCACTGCTTGCAAAACCTCTCTCCCAAAAATAGCCTCCGAAGAAGCAAAAGTATCGAATTTGTAAAATTTGGCAAATATATGCAGTGAAGACAAAGTCGCTGCCTTACAAATCTGTTCAACAGAAGCCTCATTCTTGAAAGCCCATGTGGAAGCCACAGCTCTGGTGGAATGAGCTGTAATTCGCTCAGGAGGCTGCTGTCCAGCAGTCTCATAGGCCAATCGGATGATACTTTTAAGCCAGAAGGAAAGAGAGGTAGCAGTCGCTTTCTGACCTCTCCTCTTACCAGAATAGACAACAAACAAGGATGATGTTTGTCTGAAATCTTTAGTTGCATTTAAATAGAATTTTAAAGCACGAACCACATCCAGATTGTGTAACAGTCGTTCCTTCTTAGAAACTGGATTAGGGCACAGAGAAGGAACAATGATTTCCTGGTTAATATTCTTATTAGAAACCACTTTTGGAAGGAAACCAGGTTTGGTACGCAATGGAACACCAGATAGGGTGAATTACACTGCAAAGCAGACAATTCAGAAACTCTTCGAGCAGAAGAAATAGCTACCAAATACAAAACTTTCCAAGATAATAACTTAATATCTATGGAATGTAAAGGTTCAAACGGAACCCCTTGAAGAACTGAAAGAACTAAATTTAGACTCCATGGAGGAGCCACAGGTTTGTAGACAGGCTTGATTCTAACTAGGGCCTGTGCAAACGCCTGAACATCTGGTACAGCTGCCAGACGCTTGTGTAACAGGATAGACAGAGCAGATATCTGTCCCTTTAAAGAACTAGCTGCCAAACCTTTCTCCAATCCTTCTTGGAGAAAAGACAATATCCTTGGAATCCTAATCTTACTCCACGAGTAACCCTTGGATTCACACCAACAAAGTTATTTCCGCCATATCTTATGGTAAATTTTCCTGGTGACAGGCTTTCTGGCCTGGATCAGATTATCTATAACTGATTCAGAGAACCCACGCTTAGCTAGAATTAAGCGTTCAATCTCCAAGCAGCCAGTTGCAGAGAAACTAGATTTGGATGCTTGAAAGGACCTTGTATTAGAAGATCCTGCCTCGATGGCAGTGTCCATGGTGGAACCGATGACATGTCCACTAGGTCTGCATACCAAGTCCTGCGTGGCCACGCAGGCGCTATCAGAATTACCAAAGCCTTCTCCTGTTTGATTCTGGCTACTAGCCGAGGGAGAAGAGGAAACGGTGGAAAGACATAAGCTAGACTAAATGACCAAGGCGCTACTAAAGCATCTATCAATGCCGCCTTGGGATCCCTGGACCTGGATCCGTAAAGGGGAAGTTTGGTGTTCTGACGGGACGCCATCAGATCCAGTTCCGGAATGCCCCATAGCTGGGTCAGCTGAGCAAAAACCTCTGGGTGGAGTTCCCACTCCCCCGGATGGAAAGTCTGACGACTCAGAAAATCCGCCTCCCAGTTGTCTACTCCTGGGATGTGAATTGCAGATAGATGGCAGGAGTGATCCTCCGCCCATTTGATGATCTTGGTTACTTCCTTCATCACTAGGGAACTCTTTGTTCCTCCCTGATGATTGATGTACGCTACAGTCGTGATGTTGTCCGACTGAAATCTGATGAATTTTGCCTCTGCTAGTTGAGGCCATGCCTGGAGCGTATTGAATATCGCTCTCAGTTCCAAAATGTTTATCGGGAGAAGAGATTCTTCCCGAGACCATAGACCCTGAGCTTTCAGGGAGTCCCAGACCGCACCCCAGCCTAACAGACTGGCATCGGTCGTGACAATGATCCACTCCGGTCTGAGGAAGCTCATTCCCTGAGACAGGTGATCCTGAGACAACCACCAGAGAAGAGAGTCTCTGGTGTTCTGGTCCATTTGTATTTGAGGAGACAAATCTGCATAATCCCCATTCCACTGTTTGAGCATGCACAGTTGCAGTGGTCTTAGATGAATTCGGGCAAAAGGGACCACGTCCATTGCCGCAACCATTAATCCGATTACCTCCATGCACTGAGCCACAGAAGGCCGAGGAATGGAATGAAGAACTCAGCATGTAGTTGAAAGCTTTGACTTCCTGACCTCTGTCAGAAATATTTTCATCTCTACCGACTCTTAGTATTCCCAGGAAGGGAACCCTTGTGAGAGGGGACAGAGAACTCTTCTACGTTCACCTTCCACCCGTGAGACCTTAGAAAGGCCAGAACAATGTCCGTATGGCTCTGTGAAAAGACGCCTGTATTAAGATGTCGTCTAGGTAAGGTGCTACTGCAATGCCCCGCGTTCTTAGTACCGCTAGAAGGGACCCTAGCACCTTTGTGAAAATTCTGGGAGCGGTGGCCAACCCGAAGGAAGGGCCACAAACTGGTAATGCGTGTCCAGAAAGGCGAACCTTAGGAACTGATGATGATCTTTGTGGATAGGAATATGTAGGTACGCATCCTTTAGATCCACGGTAGTCATATATTGACCTTCCTGCATCATCGGCAAGATTGTCCGAATGGTTTCCATTTTGAAAGATGGAACTCTGAGGAATTTGTTTAGAATTTTTAGATCCAGGATTGGCCTTAAAGTTCCTTCCTCTTTGGGAACTACGAACAGGTTTGAGTAAAAGCCCAGTCCTTGTTCTGCCATTGGAACTGGGTGTATCACTCCCATCTTTAGAAGATCTTCTACACAGCGTAAGAACGCCTGTTTCTTTGTCTGGTCTGAAGACAAACGAGAAATGTGGAACCTTCCCCTTGGGGGAGAGTCCTTGAATTCTAGAAGATACCCCTGAGCAACAATCTCTAATGCCCAGGGATCTGGA
>NC_069504.1:39135934-39158434 GCF_027579735.1 Bombina bombina | reverse complement strand
GGCCCCCTCCCTCTTCATTCCGGAGTTGTGGGGCCTTCCTGAGTCAAATTAGGTGTCTAACAATATGCCAGGCGTAGTAAAACCCCAAAAAAGTGTTCCAAACATAAAAAACACTTGTGCAAATATGAGATTATAGTAATAAAATAATCGACTTAGCCCATAACAGTGTCCACAAGTATTTAAGCCCTTTAGCTAAGCCATCCTTCTATGCCGAGTCTCAGAATATGGCTTACCTTCCCACATGGGGATTTCTGTCAGTCTTCTAGCATTACCAAGTCTTGTTAGAAAAAAAGTGACTGAGCATACCTTAAGCAGTTAAGCCTGCAAACTGTTCCCCCCAACTGAAGTTCTCCGGTCCTGTGTGGGAACAGCAATGGATTTTAGTTACAACATGCTAAAATCTTTTCCTCTCAGCAGAAATCTTCATCACTTTCTGCCTCAGAGTAAATAGTACAAACCGGCACTATTTTAAAATATCAAACTCTTGATTGAAGAAATAAAAACTACAAATCTAACACCACATACTCTTTACCCTCCCGTGGAGATGCTACTTGTTAGAGCGGCAAAGAGAATGACTGGGGGGGGCGGAGCCTGAGGGGAGCTATATGGACAGCTCTGCTGTGTGCTCTTTGCCACTTCCTGTAGGGAATGAGAATATCCCACAAGTAAGGATGAATCCGTGGACTGGATACACCATGTAATAGAAAGATAATCCCTTTATTACCCATTACCCAGTTTTGCATAACTAACAGTTATATTAATATACTTTTTAACTTCTGTTATTACCTTGTATCTAAGCCTCTGCAGACTGCCCCCTTATTTTAGTTGATAGACTTGCATTTCAGTCAGTCAATCAGTGCTGACTCATACATAACTCCACAGGAGTTAGCAAAATTTTATTTATATTAAACAAATTACATTAGCCGTATCCAACGGTCGAAATGCACTAAGATAAGAGGCAGCTCAATGGCTTAAAAATTAGAATATGAGCCTACCTAGGTTTAGCTTTCCACAAAGAACGAGAGAGCAAAGCAAATTTGATAAAAGTAAATTGGAAAGTTGTTTAAAATTGCATGCCCTATCAGAATCATGAAAGTTTAACTAGACTTTCCCTTTAATATATTTTTATTTAAAATGCGCAATAAAACTTTGCAATATACTTTCATTGCTTATCTTGTATTCTCTTCATGTAATTTAGCTCTGACAAACTGAGCAAATTCTAATTCCCAAACTAGAAACGCATCCAGCTGACGCAAGGCGAACTCGGCTACATATCTGTTTCTAATCCGCTGTAACAAATAATTGCAAATGAATGTAATTTACACAACCTTATGTTAGAAGGGGCGGAGTTAGGCTATTGAAAAATAATTGCCATGAAATGTATAATTTGTTTTTAAAATCGTTAAGGCTTGGTTATTCTTTAGTAACACAACAGAAATGTTTTTTAATTACAAGGTGTTTACTGTCCCTTTAAACTGTATAGTGGCAAATTTATGATGAAGCCACTTTAAAGCAGTTTATTCTGACTCTTATTTATTTCATTTAACAAAATTCCATACATTATATTGACTAGCTTTTATACAAACATTAAAGATTTGGTTACATGTCCAAGTCAACATGCAGTTACTGTATATAGTAGGACATTTTTCCCCCCTATCCCCCCCTTGTTAGATAAAGAATGGTAAAAAGATATAACTGATGTTAATGATCGCTTGTTCTGTTAACCTTTAATTTGACTGGTCCATCCATTTCAGGTGGGAAAAAGATCGATCCTATAAGAAGAGTTGCTGGAAGCACATATTTTATCATAGCAGCCCATAGCTCCTGAGCTACCACATTCTTTTAACCAATGACTTAAAGGGACAGTCTAGTAAAAAATAAACTCATGATTGAGATAGGTTGTGTCATTTTAAACAACTTTCCAATTTTCTTTTATCATCACATTTTCTTTGCTCTCTTGGTATTCTTAGTTTAAAGCTAAACCTAGGTTGGCTCATATGCCAATTTCTAAGCCCTTGAAGGCCGCCTCTTATATAAATGCATCAGACAGCTTTTTTTTTTTTTTTTTACAGCTAGAGAGTGTTAGTTCATGTGTGCCATATAGATATTGTGCTCACACCCCTGGAGTTACTTAGGTGTCAGCAGTGATTAGATAAAATGCAAGTCTATCAAAAGAACTGAAATAAGGGGGCAGTCTGCAGAGGCTTAGATACAACGTAATCACAGATAAAAAGTATATTAATATAACCGTGTTGGTTATGGGTAATAGAGAGATTATCTTTTTAAACAATAACAAATCTGGAAGTAGACTGTCCCTTTAAAGTGAATATAAAGTTTGAGGAACGAGTGCCCGGTTTTTAATAATCCTATTAAAAACAGGGGCACTTTCATTCATCAAACTTTAAATTACACTGCTTTTGTTAAAATACTTAACTTTTCTTTCAGCAAGCCACTCCAGCCCGTCGCAAGCCTCTTCTTACGTCAAGAATGACGATTCCGGCATCCTCCAATCACGGCTTCCCCCCCAGGGAATCATTGCCTAAAGTAACCCTGTGATTAGTGGAAGGCCGGAATCGTCAATTCCGACGTCGGCAGAGGCTTGTGATGGGCGGAGGAAGCGCTTTTGCAGAAAGAAAAAGGTATTAAAAAAAAAAAAAAAAAAAAAAAAGCAGTAAACTTAAAATTTTGGTGAATGAAAGTGCCCATGTTTTTAATAGGATTACTAAAAACCGGGCAGATTCATCAAAACTTACATACACTTTAAGCCACGTTAAAAACAAATTATGTTTACCAGATAATTTCCTTTCCTTCTGTTTAAGGAGAGTCCACGGCATCATTCCTTACTGTTGGGAAATACTGAACCTGGCCACCAGGAGGAGGCAGACACCCCAAGCCAAAGGCTTAAATACATCTCCCACTCCCCCCCAGTCATTCTGCCGAGGGAGCAAGGAACAGTAGGATAAATATCAGGGTATAAATGGTGCCAGAAGAGAATATAATTTAGAAGGCCACCCATCAGAGAACACGTGCCGTGGACTCTCCTTATAAAGGAGGACATTAAATTATCTGGTAAGCATAGTTTATGTTTTCATTCTTAATATAAGGAGAGTCCACAGCATCATTCTTTATTATTGGGAAACTTATACCCAAGCTCTAGGGGACACTGCATGATAACGGGAGGGACAAAAAGAGACCCTAATCTGAGGGCACCACAGCCAGCAAAAACTTTTCTCCCTAAAGCTGCTTCAGCCGAAGCAAAAACAAACTTGTAAAATTTAGAAAAAGTGTGTAAGGAGGACCAGGTAGCCTTACAAATCTGATCCATAGAGGCCTCGTTCTTAAAGGCCCAAGAGGAAGCCACTGCTCTAGTAGAATGAGCAGTAATCCTCTGAGGATGTATGTCCCGCTGTCTCATAAGCAAGGCGGATAACACTTCATAACCAAAAAGATAAGGAAGTCAAAGAGACCTTCTGTCCCTTACGCTTCCCTGAACAGGCAACAAAAAAAGAGGAAGATTGTCTAAAATCCTTCGTAGCCTGAAGGTAGAACTTCAAGGCGCGAACCACGTCCAGATTATGAAGCAAACGTTCCTTCGCAGGAGGAGGATTTGGACACAAGGAAGGAACCACAATCTCTTGGTTGATATTAGTCTGACATAACCGTAGGAAGAAAACCTAAGTACGTAGGACAGCCTTATCAGAATGAAAAAACAGATAAGGAGGCTCACATTGCAAGGCAGCAAACTCAGATACTCTGCGCGCAGAAGCAATAGCCAGTACAAAAAAAAAAAAATAACCAGGACAAAAATGTAACGTCAATCTCATGCATAGTCTCGAACGGAGCCCGTTGCAACACCTTAGGAACAAGATTTAGACTCCAAGGAGGAGCCTTAGATCTAAACACAGGTCTGATCCTAATCAGAGCATTAACAAAAAGGACTGTACATCGGGAAGATCTGAGAGCCTCTTGTGCAGTAAAACAGATAGAGCTAAAATCTGCCCCCTCGGGGAACTTGCAGAAAGGCCCTTCTCCAGTCCATCCTGGAGGAACGATAGGATCCTGGCAACTTTTACCTTATGCCAGGAAAATCCATGCTCTTCACAACAAAATAAGTAGGTTCTCCACACCTTATGATAGATGCTATGAGTAACCGACTTACAAGCTTAAATGAGAGTATTAATCACACTCTCAGAAAAACCTCTCTTGGCTAGGACTAAGCGTTCCATCTCCAACGCAGTCAGCCTCAGAGAATCTAGATTTCGATGAACAAAAAGGACCTTGTTCCAGCAGATCCCTGCAACAAGGTAACTTCCACGGAGGAGTAGATGACATCCTCACCAGATCCTTCGCGGGCACGATGGAGCAATCGTTATCACTGATTCCTGCTCCTGCTTGATGTGGGCCACTACACGAGGAAGAAGTGGTAATGGCGGGAAAAGGTAAATTAGACTGAACCTCCAAGGCACTGCTAATGAATCTATTGGCTCCGCCTGAGGATCCCTGGACCTCGACCCATATCTGGGTAGCTTGGTATTGAGACCAGACTCCATGAGATCTATCTCCAGCGTCCCCCACTTGTTGCATATCTCCACAAATACTTTGGGATGGAGAGACTATTCCCCTGGATGAAATTATTGTCTGCTGAGAAAATCCGCTTCCCAGTTGTCCACACCCGGAATGTGGATTACCGACAGCGAACAGCTGTGGGCCTCCGCCCACTCCAGAATTCGAGATACCTGGAAGTGCTAGTCCAGGAACGCAAACCTTAGGAACTGGAAGTGATCTCTGTTGATTGGAACGTGAAGGTAAGCATCCTTCAGATCTATAGTGGTCATGAACTGTCCTTCCTGAACTAAGGGAAGGATGAACTTTTAGGAACGGGCAAAATGTTCCCTCCTTCTTTGGGACCACGAAAATGTTTGAATAGTATCCCAAACCTCTTTCTGCGATAGGCACCAGGACAATGACCCCTAAGGAGAACAGATACTGCATGCACCCCAGAAAGGCTTTCCTCTTTTCTGGTCTGGAAGACAGGCTTAAGAGGAAAAATCTGCCCTTGGGTGGATGAGACTTAAACCTATCTTGTATCCCTGAGCTATGACCTCCAGGACCCATGGATCCTGCATGTCCCTGAACCAAGCGCCTAAAAAGAGCGACAGTCTGCCTCCTACACTATCGAGCGCCAGATCGGGGGCCGTCCCTTTATGTCAATTTAGTCTCTGTGGGCTTCTTGCTCTGCTTGGATTTATTCCAAGACTGAGCTGGCCTCTAAGTACCCTTGGTTTGCTCGGGCTTAGCAGGGTGCTGCTGTCGTTGGGATTCATCAGAACGAAAATTAGAACTTTGTCCCTTAGACTTGTTCTTTTTATCCTGCGGTAGGAAGGCACCCTTGCCCCCTGTAATTGTGGAAATAATGGAGTCTAGGCCTGTACCAAATAAAATCTTTCCCTTAAAAGGGACTGAGAGAAGTCTGGACTTAGAAGTCATGTCCGCAGGCCCGAACTGAAAAACCAGACACCTTAGCATTGAGGCGAAAGATATGCATGTTTGCATCACAGACAAAAGAATTAGCCATTCTCAATGCATTCTTTCCTGGATAACGTTGAGGGGACCCTCCACCTTGATCAAATGTGATAAAGTCGCACCAGTAGGTAGATGCTCCAGCAACCGAGGCAACAGCCGCTGCCGGTTGCAACAAGTATCCCGTATGTTGGAAACTTTTCTAAGAAAAATGTTGCATCTTATCCATCGACTCTCTGAACGATGAGCTATCCTCAAGCGAGATAGTAGTACATTTGGCAAGCGTGGAGATAGCACCATCCACCTTAGGGACGGAACCCCACAATTCCAATTAAGAGTCCGGGACCGGGAATAATTTCTTAAAGGAAGATGAAGGGGAAAAAGATGATCCAATTCTGTCCCATTCGTTTTTAATAATGTTCATCATCTTTACAGGTACAGGAAAAGTTATCACTACCCTGTCCTCGTACACTCTGTCTAATTTAGGGATCAAACGTTCATCAGGCAGCTTAGCCTCTGGAAACTTTAATGTAGACAGGACCTCTTTTAGAAGAAAACGTAAGTGTTCAATCTTAAATCTAAAGGCCGGTTCCTCCGCAGCAGGAGGCTTAGAGCCAGCAGACTCCAACCCAGAAAGTTCACCCTCTGAAGCCTCAGAGCGCGACTCATCCTCAGATAACGGAATCAGAACAGATAAATCCTTGTGTTTAGCGGGTGAGGTAAAGCACTGAGGGCCTCAGACACCGCCGTTTTTAACTGCGCAGTAAAATCTGATGGGACGGCGAGTCCTCAGAGGTGGAAGGCTCAGTGGTACTAAAGGGGTTAACCTTCTTAGACCTCATAACGTGTTTAAGGCATGTGGAACAGTTGAGAGGGCAGGCATATCAAGGCCTCCTCACAATATAAACAGTCATTACTATTAGGAATAGACTGAGTACCCTCTAGTATCTCAGAATCATCCATAGCATAAGCTAATAACAGTAGGACACAAACAATCTTTTTTATTTCTCAAAAAACTGCACCTTTATACTCCCAGTGGCTGCGGCACTAACACCTCCTAGACCCAGACAATACAGAGAAAGGCATCTTCTCCGACAGCCATCTCGGTCAGGAAAGAGGAAATCAAAGAGACCACTCCTGGTCACATGGTGCGAAAGGCAGGTCCACCACTGCTATAAGAAAAAGTGCATCAAGCTACAAGCTGCGCAACGTTCAAAGTGAAAGTAAAAACCTGTGCGTTCCAGCCACATAACAAACAGTCTCTGAGTCCAATAAATCTCACAAATAAAGCAGCATAAAATCAAAAGCATCACATTTGATTAACCCACACTGTTCAATAATCCCCCCTCAGGAGATATTAACCCATGATTCCATTAAGATAAAAGGAGCCACACTGTGGCCCTGTCTTCTAGCATTTTCAACATATGTAAAAATTGAAATTATTTTATCAGAATCCATGCTGTGGAACAGAAAACACAGCCTCTCAAGTGTGACAGTCTTATAGCATCACTCCTGACATGGACTTGAGTCAGTAAACAAGCAGGCAGTGAAACTCTTCAACACTGATTGCTTAGGAGTTGTTTGCAGGCAGTCTGGATGGGTTCGTAGAAAGACTCTCCCTGCATCTCCAGACCAACGTTCGTCAACGCTCTCACTGAGAGGGTGACAAGACTACTTAAAACTACAGTCCTGTATCGAAGGGCAGATATCCTTCCTAAGGAACACTTCTCTGCCAACCTCCTGTGACGAAAGGCAAAGAATGAATGGGGGATGGGGGAAGTGGGAGTGGTATTTAAGCCTTTGGCTGGGGTGTCTTTGCCTTCACCTGGTGGGCAGGTTCAGTATTTACCAACAGTAAGGAATGATGCCGTGGACTCTACTTATATAAAGAAGGAAAGGGACACTACATGCACCTCACTTTAATCATTGGTACTGCCATTATGGAACCCAGGTTACTCTGCATGTATCTGAAGGAGAGTTGCTGCACATGTACAAACAGGTCAGCACTGGAATGCAGTAAAAGCTAGTACTCATAGTATTGAGGTTATTCTCCACCTCTGTCTAGTCATATGTATAGAATGCATTTAGTTTTTAAAATAACTTTAAAATAAATACATTCAAAAGATCTAGTCTTATGAAGTTTATCGGAGCCTGTGTCAGACAATTCACCAATAGAATTTTAAGGTAGGGTATGGAAAGCACGGATACACAATTAATAAGGAATCTCATAAGGCCATTTTCAGTTAAAGTGCTTTAAAGTCCAGTTATGAGTCCTGTACTACTAACTCACATTTACGCCCTGCCCTGTACACAACTTCTCTGCTTTGGTTTCCTAGCATTAGTGATAGTAAACCAGAAACAGACAAACCATGCAGAACAATCTGCTTTTTAAGATGATTGCAATATTTATGCTTGCCAACAGATCAGTTCATTCTGACTACAAGGTAGCAATGGAATATGCACAGCCCTCTTGTGTTTTAAACCGACTTCAGCCCAACAATGCAATGACAAACAATGATTAACCCCTTAATGACCGAGGACGTGCAGGGTACGTCCTCAAAAAAAAGGCAGTTAATGCCTGAGAACGTACCCTGCACGTCCTCGGTGTGGAAAGCAGCTGGAAGCGATCCTGCTCGCTTCCAGCTGCTTTCCGGTTATTGCAGTGATGCCTCGATATGGAGGCATCCTGCAATAACCATGTATGGCCATCCGATGCAGAGAGAGCCACTCTGTGGCCCTCTCTGCACCGGACATCGATGGCCGGTATCGTTGGTGGGTGGGAGCCGACGTGGGAGGCGGGTGGCGGCCATCGATGGGCCCAGTGATGTGGAGGGGGGCGGGATCGTGGGCGGGGATGACCGGGGGCGCGCGCGCGTGCACGATGGGGAGGGGGCGGGCGCGTGCACGGGAGGGAGCGGGTGGGAACCGCTACACTACAGAAAAAGGATTTGCTCATCAGGGTTCTAAAACGTAGAATTAATAAAAATAAAAACCGAAATCAGGGGGTGTTGGGTTAGTATGTGGGAGGGAAGCTACACTACAGAAAAAAAAATGGGGAAAAATAAAAAAAAACAACATTTTTTTCTGCAAATTGGGTACTGGCAGATAGCTGCCAGTACCCAAGATGGCCCCCAAAAAGGCAAAGGGGGATGGTTAGAGAGATGTTTGAGGGGGGATCAGGGAGGTTGGGGGCTAAGGGGGATCCTAAACAGCAGCATATGTAAATATGCTATACAATTAAAAAAAAAAAAAACAAAGATTCCCTTTATTTTTGTACTGGCAGACATTCTGCCAGTACTTAAGATGGCGGGGAAAATTGTGGGGTGGGGGAGGGAAGGGTGCTGTTTGGGAGGGATCAGGGGGTGTGATGTGTCAGGTGGGAGGCTGATCTCTACACTAAAGCTAAAATTAACCCTGCAAGCTCCCTACAAGCTACCTAATTAACCCCTTCACTGCTAGACATAATACACGTGTGATGTGCAGCGGCATTTAGCGGCCTTCTAATTACCAAAAAGCAACGCCAAAGTCATATATGTCTGCTATTTCTGAACAAAGGGGATCCCAGAGAAGCATTGACAACCATTTGTGACATAATTGCTCAAGCTGCTTGTAAATCATTTCAGTGAGAAACCTAAAATTGTGAAAAATTTAACGTTTTTTTTAATTTGATCGCATCTGGCGGTGAAATGGTGGCATGAAATATACCAAAATGGGCCTAGATCAATACTTTGGGTTGTCTACTACACTACACTAAAGCTAAAATTAATCCTAGAAGCTCCCTACATGCTCCCTAATTAACCCCTTCACTGCTGGGCATAATACACTTGTGGTGCGCAGTGGCATTTAGCGTCCTTCTAATTACCAAAAAGCAACAACAAAAGCCATACATGTCTGCTATTTCTGAACAAAGGGGATCTCAGAGAATAATTTACAACCATTTATGCCATAATTGCACAAGTTGTTTGTAAATAATTTCAGTGAGAAACCTAAAGTTTGTCAAAAAAATTGTGAAAAAGTGAACTATTTTCTTTATTTGATTGCATTTGGCGGTGAAATGGTGGCATGAAATATACCAAAATGGGCCTAGATCAATACTTTGGGGTGTCTTCTAAAAAAAAATATATACATGTTAAGGGATTTTCAGGGATTCCTGACAGATATCAGTGTCCCAATGTAACTAGCGCTAATTTTGAAAAAAAGGGGTTTGGAAATAGCAAAGTGCTGCTTGTATTTATTGCCTTATAACTTACAAAAAAAGCGAAGAACATGTAAACATTGGGTATTTCTAAACTCAGGACAAAATTTAGAAACTATTTAGCATGGGTGTTTTTTGGTGGTTGTAGATGTGTAACAGATTTTGGGGGTCAAAGTTTGAAAAAAGTGTGTTTTTTTCCATTTTTTCCTCATATTATATAATTTTTTTATAGTAAATTATAAGATATGATGAAAATAATGGTATCTTTAAAAAGTCCACTTAATGGCGAGAAAAACGGTATATAATATGTGTGGGTACAGTAAATGAGTAAGAGGAAAATTACAGCTAAACACAAACGCTGCAGAAATGTAAAAATAGCCTTGGTCCCAAACGGACAGAAAATGGAAAAGTGCTGCGGTCATTAAGGGGTTAAAGGCAGAAATAGCTAAGCATTCCAGAAGATTTAACAGCAGATAAGAACCGGAAGGCCCATCAAGTCTGCCCACAGTCTGACATATTTCCCCATAAAAAAGTAACTGCAATACAGAGCTGAAGAATAAAATCATGTGGCTGGAGATCCATAGAATATGTACTCCTTTCACCTTTGAAACAAAAGAAGTGGTCTCATGTTTGTCACTAGAGCAAGCTTAACAAATTAACTTAGGGGCCAGCTAGAAAATGGGCCAGGTACACATTAGAAATAAAAAGCAGTTGGGGTAAAATGATAAAAATTTGGTTTCTGGGATTTGTAGTACAAAATATTTTGATTAGATTGTTTGTTCAGAGCTAGCACTGGCAGGTAAATCAGCAGACACATTTACACAACAAAAATGAAAAACAGTTTGTTTTTAATATACACGGTACGGTACCATTGTCTGAATCGAAAGTGTCTCACCACACAAGACATTGCGCACCATTCATATTAACCATATGACACTAGGTCACATAAGTAATCACGCTAACCCAACGTGGTACTTGATGACTTATTGTCATAACACTAGGTCGACTGATGGGGCTTAAGTTTAGCGTTTTTAAAATAAACCTTAGGCAATGTTTATATGTAATTGAAGGGATACGATTGCTAGTATTAAATGGGTCACCTTTTAGTGGGGTTATTTAAGCTTAACTGGAGATTTTTGTAAGTATTTTAGATTTGTATAGGTTGAACTCTATGGACTTCAGTCTTTATTCAACCTTATCTATGTTATGTTACTATGTAATGCTGGTAAAGCTCCTGGGTCAGACCAAGGACTATTTGAAGTATATATCACATTGCTTTTAACGATACACCTTTATACCCCATTCATAGGGGACACTGAAAAGTCTTCAATCGAGGTAAGGCATTTTAGCCTATCTTCAGCAATAAACTAGCATCACAACATTAACCCTTTGAGTGCTAACAACGGCTCTGAGATGTCGCAAATTGTCTCAGTTAGGTGCAGACGATGGCTCAGAGCCGTTGCTAGCACTCACCCACCTTGAAGGCAATCTGGAGGCTCCCACTGACTCCCACCCTGGCGATCTGGCCTGTATAGTGACAGGCATTACCGGAGCTTAACGTTTTGCACAGTGACGTCACACGCAATGACGTGATGACATCACGTTATTAAAAAATTACAAAGGACAGAATACGGAAATGAGGGCATGCTGCTTAGAAGCCTGTATCTTAGGCATCTAAGCAGCTACAGACCCCCAAGACCCACCGTTGGAAATGCAATTGCCTAACCTTTCCAATTGTATAAGTATTGGGGATCTGGAAAAAAAAAAAGTTAAAAAAATATATTTAAAAAAAAAATAAAAAAATTAAATCCAGCTTAGCACCCAGGTGGGAAATTGCTTAGCACTCAAAGGGTTAAATATATCCCACCTGAACAAACGTTGCTTACTGATGACACCACACCAATCGCTAATGCATTTTGGCTTCATCATGTGATTTATTAAACGTATTTATTTTTGTCATACTACTGTAATTGTATAACTATGCAAAAGTGTGCCGTAATATTTATTTACCATCAAAATTTGAAGGTGCACCTCTGGCTCTGCCGTGGCACAACATTTGAGAAATACTGTTCTAGATTATTTTACATATAGCTATATAAAAAGTTCATATCAAGTAACATTATAGGAACATTGGCTCCTACAACTTGCCATGCCCTGAAATAGAAAAAGCGGAAGTGAACAGGAAGTGAGGATTAAAGGAAGGAGGGTAGGATTTGTAGATGGGACAAGGAAGTATATTCCATAGTACCTGAATTCTACATCACGAGAATGTGCGAGAAAAACATTAAATTTATATGTAGGCCTTTAAATGAGAAGCAATAAAATGATATTTGCCAGAATGCAACAGTACTAGAGGAGAAGACTGTTTAACGGACTAAAATTGCTTCCACTGGAAAATATATATGGGACGCCGCATTCAACTAGAGCAGACATCTTCAAACTTGGCCCTCCAGAGGTTTTGGAACTACATTTCCCATAATGCTCTGCCAGCTGATATGCTGGCTGAGCAACATGGGAAATTTAGTTTCAAAACCTCTGCAGGGCCACGTTGGAGGATGTCTGAACTAGAGGATAGAGGACTGTAATCCACAAAAACGTTTACACTGACTTAAAGTGATGGTAAATCAGAGTGTTTAACAAAAGCTCGGATTTACCATCACTAAAAATAAAGTTGAGTTTAAGTCAGTTAAAAAAAAAGGTGGGCCTAAACTCACCCTGACTGTGCTGCTGTACATCGCTAAACTCATCGGCTCCGGCTGCACACAGCACTCTTCTACCAACGAGGTGACGTTTGCACCTCTAAACCAATAGCCGTGCTAGCATACAGAACACTGTCAGATGACATGCATGGCTATTGGTTTATAGGAGCAAGGGTCACCCTCATTGGTAGAAGAGTGCTGTGCTGTGTGTGGAAGAAGCAGCTGAGTTTAGCAAGGTGCAGCGGCACAGTCAGGGTGAGTTTAGCCATCTTTTATTTTTAATAATTGATCACTTAAAAAGGGACACTCAAGTCAAAATGAAACTTTCATTATTCAGGTGACTCAGATAGTTTCTGACTCACCAGCTCCTATTGAGCATTTGCAAGAATTCACAGAACAAGCGTGTATGCATTTGTGATTGGCTGATGGCTGTCACATGGTATGTGTATGCATTTGTGATAGGCTGTCACATGGTACAGGGGGAGAGGAAATAGACAACTTTTAAAAATTGTCAGAAAAAAAATCATTTGTTGATTATGCAAATCTACTGTGTTGACTGGTCCTTTAAACAACTTTATTTTTAGTGATGGCAAATCTTGTGATTTGGATATCTCATACTTATGCTTTGCAGATAATAAAAATGAATAAACAATGATAAAGTGAGTGTATTATGGCTGTAAGTTGTCAGTACCTCGGAAATAAAAATATAAACCTGTACATATTGAGAGTCCTGAAACTCCAGAGCAATCAAATATCAAACACTGGATTCTCTGTAATCGAATCAAAATTTTAAGGGACAGTCTACACCAGAATTTTTATTTTTGAAAAAAAGATAGATAATCCGTTTATTACCCATTCCCCAGTTTTGCATAACCAACACTGTTATATTAATATACTTGTTACCTCTGTGATTACCTTGTATCTAAGCCTCTGTAAACTGCCTCTTATCTCAGTTATATTAATATATGTTTAACCTCTGATTACCTTGTATCTAAGCCTCTGCAGACTGCCCCCTTATCTCAGTGCTTTTGACAGACTTGCAGTTCAGCCAACCAGTGCAGACTCCTAAATAACTCCACGGGAGTGAGCACAATGTTATCTATACGACACACATGAACTAGTACTGTCTGAGAAAAACTTTCAAAACGCTCTGAGCTAGGTGGTGGTTTTTAACGGTTTAGAAATCTGTTTGTGGCTACCTAGGTTTAGCTTTTCAAAAATACCACCAAGGGAACAAAGCAAATTTTATAAAAGTAAATTGGAAAGTTGTTTACAATTGCACGCCCTATCTGAATCATGAAACTGTCCCTTTAAAATGCAGTGCAACCAGCAAGTTACAAAAAAACAACTTCCCAGTAAATGGCTAACGCTTCATGTCTGTGACAGTTTCTTGAATTTGGATGTTCGTTACTGTCAAGTCTTCAGATAAAATTGCATTCACAATGACACAGGATGGGTGCTACAATAGAGGCAGACTAGGCAGAAGCCTAAGGGTGCCCCCTAGATAGAAAAGGCAAGGTTTAAATGAACATGGGCAAGTTTCAATTTGAAATAAGCATTTATGCAAAAACTTCCATTAGCAAAAATGCATCTAGTAAACGTTATTAGTGTTTTCCTGCAGCATACGCACATATCCTGTGAGGGCCGGGCACCTGTGTTGGTCGGTGGTGTGTATTTGTGCCATATAAGCTACTGCTAACCATCTGAGGTGTGGTGCATGAGCGGTCTCAGCATATGCACATATCCTGTGAGGGCCGGGCACCTGTGTTGGGCGGTGGTGTGTATTTGTGCCATATAAGCTACTGCTAACCATCTGAGGTGTGGTGCATGAGGTCTCACAGCATATGTGCGTATACCACAGAAAAAACTATCACTTCTAAGTAACATTCCTGCTAATGCAAGTATATTGCAAAAATGCTTCTATTACAAACTGAAGGGCACCTATGCACATTTTAGACGTTCTTATACCTTTAAGCATAGG
Source organism: Bombina bombina (assembly GCF_027579735.1). Lineage (NCBI taxonomy): Eukaryota > Metazoa > Chordata > Amphibia > Anura > Bombinatoridae > Bombina > Bombina bombina. The sequence goes on along the minus strand of NC_069504.1, from coordinate 39,144,039 downwards.
GAGGCAGATTGTGCAGGTCATACAGAACAGCTGAAATCTCACTTCACAGCCCCTGCGTTCTCTGCAAAACTTTAGGCTCCTTCATAAAAGCTGGTGAAGCAAATGACAGACGTGGGACTGGCCTCTATGCACAGCCTAATGAATATTACTAGGGATGAGGGACACCCATAGGATAATCCTCCTTTTGATACACTGCAAGTTAAATCCTATTTCAGTGTATAGATATCGGTCATAATTATACAGGGCAGTGTGTTCATTTGTAGTGTATAAATGTTCAGCATTTTTACACAGCAAAGAGTGCCCAGTATCAGTGTATAGAAACCCATCATTATACAGTGCCGCATATATGTTGTTATCAGTGTATAGGTAATCTGTCTAAATTATACAGTGCCGCATATACGTTATCCATGTATAGGAAATCTGTCTAAATTATACAGTGCAGCATATGTTGTTATCAGTGTATAGGTAATCTGGCTAAATTATACAGTGCCGCATATACATTATCAGTGTATAGGTAATCTGTATAAATTATACAGTGCCGCATATACATTATCAGTGTAAAGGTAATCTGTATAAATTATACAGTGCAGCATATACATTATCAGTGTATAGGTAATCTGTCTAAATTATACAGTGCCGCATATACGTTATCCATGTATAGGAAATCTGTCTAAATTATACAGTGCCGCATATATGTTATCAGTGTATAGGTAATCTGTCTAAATTATACAGTGCCGCATATATGTTATCAGTGTATAGGTAATCTGTATAAATTATACAGTGCAGCATATACATTATCAGTGTATAGGTAATCTGTATAAATTATACAGTGCAGTATATATGTTATCAGTGTATAGGTAATCTGTATAAATTATACAGTGCCGCATATACATTATCAGTGTAAAGGTAATCTGTATAAATTATACAGTGCAGCATATACATTATCAGTGTATAGGTAATCTGTCTAAATTATACAGTGCAGTATATATGTTGTCAGTGTATAGGTAATCTGTCTAAATTATACAGTGCCGCATATAGGTTATCCGTGTATAGGTAATCTGTATAAATTATACAGTGCCACATATACATTATCAGTGTATAGGTAAGCTGTATAAATTATACAGTGCGGCATATAGGTTATCCGTGTATAGGTAATCTTTATAAATTATACAGTGCAGTATATTTGTTATCAGTGTATAGGTAATCTGTACAAATTATACAGTGCAGCATATACATTATCAGTGTATAGGTAATCTGTACAAATTATACAGTGCAGCATATACATTATCAGTGTATAGGTAATCTGTATAAATTATACAGTGCAGTATATTTGTTATCAGTGTATAGGTAATCTGTACAAATTATACAGTGCAGCATATACATTATCAGTGTATAGGTAATCTGTATAAATTATACAGTGCAGTATATTTGTTATCAGTGTATAGGTAATCTGTATAAATTATACAGTGCAGCATATACATTATCAGTGTAAAGGTAATCTGTATAAATTATACAGTGCAGCATATACATTATCAGTGTAAAGGTAATCTGTACAAATTATACAGTGCAGCATATACATTATCAGTGTATAGGTAATCTGTACAAATTATACAGTGCAGCATATACATTATCAGTGTATAGGTAATCTGTATAAATTATACAGTGCAGCATATACATTATCAGTGTATAGGTAATCTTTATAAATTATACAGTGCAGCATATACATTATCAGTGTATAGGTAATCTTTATAAATTATACAGTGCAGCATATACATTATCAGTGTATAGGTAATCTGTATAAATTATACAGTGCAGTATATTTGTTATCAGTGTATAGGTAATCTGTATAAATTATACAGTGCAGCATATACATTATCAGTGTATAGGTAATCTGTATAAATTATACAGTGCAGCATGTGCATAGATGCTTTGCATTGTCAGAGCAGAAGGAAGCAAGTTTTCTTCCAGGATAACCTTGTATGTGGCTTAAATCATGGGTCCTGTTTGGGTGAAAGACACTGCAGCTTGTTGGTTTCTCACCACTGTGAAATGTGGTGGAGGATCAGTTATGATTGGGTGGTGCTTCTGTAAGGCTGGAATCAGGCAGATTCATCTTTGTGAAGAATGCATGGATTCAAGCCACATTCAAGGTTATCCTGGAAGAACACTGGCTTCCTTCTGCTCTGACAATGTTCCCCAACTCTGAGGATCCCCCCCCACAGCAGGACAATGGTCCATGCCACACAGCCAGGTCAACCAAGGTGTTAAGAGGACCACCAGATCAAGATCCTCTCATGGTCAGCCCGAACTCCAGACCTGTACCCCATTGAAAACCTCTGAAATGTGATCAGGAGGAAGATGGATGTCACAAGCCATCAAACAAATCCGAGCTGCTTGAATTTTCACACCAGCAGTGGCATAAAGTAACCCAACAGCAATAGACTGGTGGAAAGCATGCCAAGACACAAAGCTGTGTTTGAAATTAGCGCTGCGGAATCTGTTGGCGCTCTACAAATAACCGATAATAATAAAAAAATAACGGTTATTTCACCAAATATTGATTTCTGAACTCTTGCTAGGTTAAAACATTAGTATTCTGTTTAAAAAATGTATATGCATCGTTTTTGTTATTTTGACCAGTTATTTTCTGAAAATACCGTAAATGCTCGAAATGACAATATTTTTATTTGGAAGAAATGTCAGTAGTTTATTGAAAAAAACAAAAAACTAAATTTATGCTTACCTGATAAATGTATTTCTCTTGTGGTGTATCCAGTCCACGGATTCATCCATTAATTGTTGGATATTCTCCTTCCCAACAGGAAGCTGCAAGAGGATCACCCACAGCAGAGCTGTCTATATAGCTCCTCCCCTAACTGCCACCTCCAGTCATTCGACCGAAGACAAGCAAGAGAAAGGAGAAACTATAGGGTGCAGTGGTGACTGTAGTTTAAAAATAAAAAACACCTGCCTTAAAATGACAGGGCGGCCCGTGGATTGGATACACCACAAGAGAAATAAATTTATCAGGTAAGCATAAATTTTGTTTTCTCTTGTAAGGTGTATCCAGTCCACGGATCATCCAATACTTGAGGGATACCAATACCAAAGCTATAGGACACGGATGAAGGGAGGGACAAGGCAGGCGCTTAAAACGGAAGGCACCACTGCCTGTAAGACCTTTCTCCCAAAAATAGCCTCCGAAGAAGCAAAAGTATCAAATTTGTAGAATTTAGAAAAAGTATGAAGCGAAGACCAAGTCGCCGCTTTACAAAGCTGTTCAACAGAAGCCTCATTTTTAAAAGCCCATGTGGAAGCCACTGCTCTAGTGGAATGAGCTGTAATTATTTCAGGAGGCTGCTGGCCAGCAGTCTCATAAGCTAAGCGGATTATGCTTCTCAGCCAAAAAGAAAGAAGTTGCTGAAGCCTTTTGGCCTCTTCTCTGTCCAGAGTAGACAACAAACAATGCCGATGTTTGACGAAAATCCGTAGTAGCTTGTAAATAAAACTTTAAAGCACGAACCACGTCAAGATTATGTAATAGACGTTCCTTTTTAGAAGAAGGATTAGGACACAGTGACGGAACAACAATCTCCTGATTGATATTCTTATTAGATACCACCTTAGGAAGAAACCCAGGTTTGGTATGCAACACTACCTTATCTGCATGGAAGATCAGATAAGGGGAATCACACTGTAAGGCAGATAACTCTGAAACTCTTCGAGCCAAAGAAATAGCTACCAAAAACAGAACTTTCCAAGATAAAAGCTTGATATCTATGGAATGCAGAGGTTCAAACGGAACCCCTTGAAGAACTTTAAGAACTAAATTTAAACTACATGGCGGAGCAACAGGTTTAAACACAGGCTTGATTCTAACTAAAGCCTGACAAAACGCCTGAACGTCTGGAACATCCGCCAGACGCTTGTGCAAAAGGACAGAGCAGAAATCTGTCCCTTTAAGGAACTAGCTGACAATCCCTTCTCCAATCCTTCTTGGAGAAAAGATAATATCCTGGGAATCCTGACTTTACTCCATGAGTAACCCTTGGATTCACACCAATGAAGATATTTACACCATATCTTATGGTAGATTTTCCTGGTGACAGGCTTTTGAGCCTGAATTAAGGTATCAATGACCGACTCGGAGAAACCACGTTTTGATAAAATCAAGAGTTCAATCTCCAAGCAGTCAGACGCAGAGAAATTAGATTTGGATGGTTGAAAGGACCCTGAAGTAGAAGGTCCTGCCTCAGCGGCAGAGTCCATGGTGGAAGGGATGACATGTCCACCAGATCTGCATACCAAGTCCTGCGTGGCCACGCAGGTGCTATCAAAATCACCGAAGCTCTCTCCTGCTTGATCTTGGCAATCAGACGAGGGAGCAGAGGAAACGGTGGAAACACATAAGCCAGGTTGAAGGACCAAGGCGCTGCTAAAACATCTATCAGCGCTGCCTTGGGATCTCTGGACCTGGATCCATAACAAGGAAGCTTGGCGTTCTGACGAGACGCCATGAAATCCAGTTCTGGTTTGCCCCAAAGTTGAATCAACTGTGCAAACGCCTCCGGATGGAGTTCCCACTCCCCCGGATGAAAAGTCTGTCGACTTAGAAAATCTGCCTCCCAGTTCTCTACTCCTGGGATATGGATAGCCGATAGATGGCAAGAGTGAACCTCTGCCCATAGGATTATTTTTGAAACCTCCAACATTGCTAGGGAACTCCTTGTTCCCTCTTGATGGTTGATGTAGGCTAGTCGTGATATTGTCAAACTGAAATCTGATGAACCTGACTGCAGCAAGCTGAGGCCAAGCCTGAAGAGCATTGAATATCGCTCTTAGTTCCAGAATGTTTATCGGAAGGAGTGTCTCCTCCTGAGTCCACGAGCCCTGAGCCTTCAGGGAGTTTCAGACTGCACCCCAGCCCAGAAGGCTGGCATCTGTCGTTATCTGGCCTGCGGAAGGTCATACCCTTGGACAGATGGACCCGAGATAGCCACCAGAGAAGAGAATCCCTGGTCTCTTGATCCAGATTTAGTAGAGGGGACAAATCTGTGTAATCCCCATTCCACTGACTGAACATGCAGAGTTGCAGCGGTCTGAGATGTAGGCGGGCAAACGGAACTATGTCCATTGCCGCTACCATTAAGCCGATTACTTCCATAAACTGAGCCACTGAAGGGCGAGAAGTAGAAAAAAGAACACGGCAGGAATTTAGAAGTTTTGACAACCTGGCTTCTGTCAGGTAAATCTTCATTTCTACAGAATCTATCAGAGTTCATAGGAAGGAAACTCTTGTGAGAGGGGATAGAGAACTCTTTTCTTCGTTCACTTTCCACCCATGAGACCTCAGGAATGCCAGCACAATGTCCGTATGGGACCTGGCGATTTGAAAATTCGACGCCTGTATCAGAATGTCGTCTAGGTAAGGGGCTACTGCTATACCCTGCGGCCTTAGGACCGCTAGGAGTGACCCCAGAACCTTCATAAAGATTATTGGTGCCGTAGCTAACCCAAAGGGAAGAGCCACAAACTGGTAATGCCTGTCTAGGAAGGCGAACCTGAGAAACCGATGATGATCTCTGTATCGGAATGTGAAGATAAGCATCCTTTAAGTCCACGGTAGTCATATATTGACCCTCCTGGATCATAGGTAGGATGGTTCGAATAGTCTCCATCTTGAAGGATGGGAACCTGAGAAATTTGTTTAGGATCTTGAGAACTAAGATTGGTCTGAAAGTTCCCTCTTTCTTGGGAACTACAGATTTGAATAGAAGCCTTGCCCCTGTTCCTCCTTTGGAACTGGGTGGATCACTCCCATAACTATGAGGTCTTGAACACAATGTAAGAATGCCTCTCTCTTTATCTGGTTTGCAGATAATTGTGAGAGATGAAATCTCCCTTTTGGGGAAGAAGCTTTGGAGTCCAGAAGATATCCCTGGAACACCATTTCCAACGCCCAGGGATCCTGGACATCTCTTGCCCAAGCCTGGGCGAAGAGAGAAAGTCTGCCCCCTACTAGATCCGTTTCCGGATCGGGGGCTGATCTTTCATGCTGTCTTAGAGGCAGCAGCAGGTTTTTTGGCCTGCTTTCCTTTGTTCCAAGCCTGGTTAGGTCTCCAGACTGGCTTGGACTGGGTAAAATTTCCCTCTTGTTTTGTATTAGAGGAAGCTGAAGCTGCGCCACTCTTGAAATTTCGAAAGGAACGAAAATTAGTCTGTTTGGTCCTTAATTTGTTGGACCTATCCTGAGGAAGGGCGTGACCTTTTCCTCCAGTAATATCAGAAATGATCTCCTTCAGTCCAGGCCCGAATAGGGTCTGCCCTTTGAAGGGAATATTGAGAAGCTTAGACTTTAAAGTAACGTCAGCTGACCAGGATTTAAGTCATATCGCCCTACGCGCCTGAATAGCAAAACCTGAGTTTTTAGCCGTTAGCTTGGTTAAATGAACAACGGCGTCAGAAACAAATGAATTGGCTAGCTTAAGAGCTTTAAGTTTGTCAAGGATATCATCCAATGGGGTTTCTACCTGTAGAGACTCTTCTAGAGACTCAAACCAGAAGGCTGCAGCAGCAGTGACAGGGGCAATGCATGCAAGGGGCTAGAGAATAAAACCTTGTTGAATAAAAATGTTCTTAAAGGGCCACTGTAAGTAAATATTTTCTATGCCTGTTACTAACTAACTACCCCAAATACGCTTTTTATCCATAGCATTTCATTAACATATCTCTACCGTATATCAGAAATCTTGTCTGCAAATTTAATTGTTTTCCAAACCCACTCCGTTGGTATCCTTTGCTCTGTACCAATCCGTTTACAATACCTAGGTTTCAAAATGGCGCTTTAAACACAGTTATTGGTTTAAGTATTTTGAACATGCAGTGCTGAAAATAGTGGGCAGGATAACGTGACATCATCGGCAAATAAAAGATATAACTTTTAGAACGTTATGAAACTTCGTTTTGGAGAAAATATAGGTCAGTAGGTTTTAATTAATGTTTATTAACTTTAATATGTTAGTTGTTTAGCTTAAAAATGATAACAGAAAGTAATCCTTTAAGGTAACCCTCTAATTTTTTGTCCATTGGATCTAGAAAAGCACAACTGTCCTTGACAGGGATAGTTGTACGATTCACTAGGGTAGAGACTGCTCCCTCCACCTTAGGTACCGTATGCCACAAGTCGTGGCATCTATAGGAAACATCTTTTTAAAAACAGGAGGGGGAGAGAACGGTACACCTGGTCTATTCCTTTCCTTAGTAATAATTTCTGAAAACCTCTTAGGGATTGGAAAAACAGTGTAAACAGGCACTGCATAGTATTTATACCAATCTACACAATTTCTCTGGGACTACAATGGCGTCAGTGTCATCCAGAGTTGCTAAAACCTGCCTGAGCAACATGCGGAGGTGTTCAAGCTTAAATTTAAATGTAGACATATCAGATTCAGGTTGAAGTGTCTTCCCTGAGTCAGAAAAATCACCCACAGATAGAAGCTCTCCTTCGGCTTCTGCACATTGTGAGGGTATATCAGACATAGCTACTAAAGCGTCAGAGAGCTCTGTATTTGTTCTAGCCCCAGAGCTGTCTCGCTTTCCTTGTAACCCTGGCAGTTTGGAAAATACCTCTGTAAGGGTATGATTCATAACTGCCGCCATGTCTTGTAAAGTATACGCAATGGGCACGCTAGATGTACTTGGCATCCCTTGAGCGGGAGTTATAGGCTCTGACACGTGGGGAGAGTTAGTCGGCATAACTTCCCCCTTGTCAATTTCCTCTGGTGATAAATCTTTTAAAGCCAGAATATGGTCTTTATAACTTATAGTAAGATCAGTGCATTTGGTACACATTCTAAGAGGGGGTTCCACAATGGCTTCTAAACATAATGAACAAGGAGTTTCTTCTATGTCAGACACGTTTAACAGACTAGCAATGAGACCAGCAAGCTTGGAAAACACTTTAATTAATGTGAAAAAGCAGAATATAAAAAAACAGTACTGTGCCTTTAAGGGAAAAAAAAACCAACAAAAATTGCAAAACAGTTAAGAAAAAAAAAGCAGTTAACTCTACGAAATTTTTACAGTGTGTATAATAGACTGAAATA